>NC_142111.1:21227500-21397500 GCF_056152115.1 Neolamprologus brichardi | reverse complement strand
CGAGGAACTGTGTCTAATGATATGCTTCCTTGTCTTACTGATAAGCCATATGACCATGTCACCTCGCATTTGAGTGAAATTCAGTCCACTTCTGTGACTCATACATTGAAACCTGCCAGTGAAAGTTTTAAAGATGAACTAGAAGAAAAATCAGAACCCCGACCTGATTTTTCCAACACTGGCTATTGGTCCATAAATGACATGGCCTGGGAGAATGTGGAAAATATTTTTCCACATATTGCATCATATATAGCTGAAAAAGCTCATGAACGATATACATCTGTGCAGCCATTGGCTCAGACAGAAAAAAATGTCAGAAGCAACGACGATGATGAAGAAGTGATCTATGAGAGTCATGGACCCAGTTCCATTGGTTTGCACCCTTGCAGTGAAATGGTGCAAGAGAAACCTGAGCACAGAACAAAGGATTCTGCCATTTCAGGACTCAAGCTTTCTCCCTGTGCACCCCCACGGCTAACTGTAAGAAGTATTTATGCCCTAAGTAAGAGAGAATGGCTAAATATTGAATTCCTGGGTTCAGAGAAGACCAAACCTTTTGACAGCATGGGTCAAGCAAGAATGGCATCAATTTACTGGGCCCAGGAAAAAACTGTCACTGTTGTTTCTACTAGTAGGACAACAACTGACGATGACTTCTCAGTTTACTGGAGCCACAAGAGATCAATAATTATTTATTCCACGGCTAGACGAGGAACTGTGTCTAATGATATGCTTCCTTGTCTTACTGATAAGCCATATGACCATGTCACCTCGCATTTGAGTGAAATTCAGTCCACTTCTGTGACTCATCCATTGAAACCTGCCAGTGAAAGTTTTAAAGATGAACTAGAAGAAAAATCAGAATCCCAACCCGATTCTTCCTACACTGGCTATTGGTCCATAAATGACATGGCCTCGGAGAATGAGGAAATTCCTGAAACAGAGAATGGGTTTATTTACAGCACACTACACAGCATTGGGGCTGGTTTTCAAGCCGCCAGAAGAAGAGCTCAGGCTGCTATAACATGGCTCGGAACCAGAATTACAGCTCCAATTATGATTTTGATCTATATGTTCTACATGTTGTAAGTCAAGTCTTTAAGAACACCGCAGCCCCAATTGTCAGGACCTTTTATTGGGCAAGAGACAGGATTCTGGTCATTTTTCAAGAAGCCAGAAGAAAATTTCAGATGCAACAACAAAATGACACAGCTACAATGTGTGCACCGTTGAGATTTACAGTGACTGCTTTCACTGTGATTTTCATGTTCTACATGTTCTATCCACTCTTTGAGACCCCAGCAGGTCCATTTCAGACAACCGCTTACTGGGCATCCGACTGGGTTCTGGTAGTTTTTAAAGAAGCCAGAAGAAAAATTCTATTGGGACAACAAATTCGGATAGCTACACTGTGGCCAACATTGAAAATTACAATAGCAGCTTTCACTGTGATCATTATGTTCTACATTCTCTATCAACTCTTTGTGAACATCGCAGCTGCATTTCAAACAACTGTTTACTGGGCAATAAACAGGATTCTGGCAGTAATTCAAGCAGCCCGAAGAAAAATTCAGATTGGACAACTAATTGAGGCAGCTACAACCTGGGCAATGTTGAGAATTACTGTGGCAGCTTTCACTGTGATCTTTATGTTCCACATGCTCTATCAACTCTTTGTGAGCGTCGCAGCTGCATTTCGGACAATTGTTTACCGTTCAATAGACTGGATTCTGGCAGTAATTCAAGCAGCCCGAAGAAAAATTCAGATTGGACAACTAATTGAGGCAGCTACAACCTGGGCAATGTTGAGAATTACTGTGGCAGCTTTCACTGTGATCTTTATGTTCCACATGCTCTATCAACTCTTTGTGAGCGTCGCAGCTGCATTTCGGACAATTGTTTACCGTTCAATAGACTGGATTCTGGCAGTAATTCAAGCAGCCCGAAGAAAAATTCAGATTGGACAACTAATTGAGGCAGCTACAACCTGGGCAATGTTGAGAATTACTGTGGCAGCTTTCACTGTGATCTTTATGTTCCACATGCTCTATCAACTCTTTGTGAGCGTCGCAGCTGCATTTCGGACAATTGTTTACCGTTCAATAGACTGGATTCTGGCAGTAATTCAAGCAGCCCGAAGAAAAATTCAGATTGGACAACTAATTGAGGCAGCTACAACCTGGGCAATGTTGAGAATTACTGTGGCAGCTTTCACTGTGATCTTTATGTTCCACATGCTCTATCAACTCTTTGTGAGCGTCGCAGCTGCATTTCGGACAATTGTTTACCGTTCAATAGACTGGATTCTGGCAGTAATTCAAGCAGCCCGAAGAAAAATTCAGATTGGACAACTAATTGAGGCAGCTACAACCTGGGCAATGTTGAGAATTACTGTGGCAGCTTTCACTGTGATCTTTATGTTCCACATGCTCTATCAACTCTTTGTGAGCGTCGCAGCTGCATTTCGGACAATTGTTTACCGGTCAATAGACTGGATTCTGGCAGTAATTCAAGCAGCCCGAAGAAAAATTCAGATTGGACAACTAATTGAGGCAGCTACAACCTGGGCAACATTGCGAATTACAGTAACTGCTTTCACTGTGATCTTTATGTTCCACATGCTCTATCAACTCTTTGTGAGCGTCGCAGCTGCATTTCGGACAATTGTTTACTGGTCAATAGACTGGATTCTGGCAGTGGTTCAAGCAGCCCGAAGGAAAATTCAGATTGGACAACTAATTGAGGCAGCTACAACCTGGGCAATGTTGAGAATTACTGTGGCAGCTTTCACTGTGATCTTTATGTTCCACATGTTCTATCAACTCTTTGTGAGCGTTGCAGCTGCATTTCGGACAATTGTTTACTGGTCAATAGACTGGATTCTGGCAGTAATTCAAGCAGCCCGAAGAAAAATTCAGATTGGACAACTAATTGAGGCAGCTACAACCTGGGCAACATTGCGAATTACTGTGGCAGCTTTCACTGTGATCTTTATGTTCCACATGCTCTATCAACTCTTTGTGAGCGTCGCAGCTGCATTTCGGACAATTGTTTACTGGTCAATAGACTGGATTCTGGCAGTGGTTCAAGCAGCCCGAAGGAAAATTCAGATTGGACAACTAATTGAGGCAGCTACAACCTGGGCAATGTTGAGAATTATTGTGGCAGCTTTCACTGTGATCTTTATGTTCCACATGTTCTATCAACTCTTTGTGAGCATCGCAGCTGCATTTCGGACAATTGTTTACTGGTCAATAGACTGGATTCTGGCAGTAATTCAAGCAGCCCGAAGAAAAATTCAGATTGGACAACTAATTGAGGCAGCTACAACCTGGGCAACATTGCGAATTCCAGTAACTGCTTTCACTGTGATCTTTATGTTCCATATGCTCTATCAACTCTTTGTGAGCGTCGCAGCTGCATTTCGGACAATTATTTACTGGTCAATAGACTGGATTCTGGCAGTAATTCAAGCAGCCCGAAGAAAAATTCAGATTGGACGACTAATTGAGGCAGCTACAACCTGGGCAATGTTGAGAATTACAGTAGCTGCTTTCACTGTGATCTTTATGTTCCACATGCTCTATCAACTCTTTGTGAGCGTCACAGCTGCATTTCGGACAATTGTTTACTGTTCAATAGACTGGATTCTGGCAGTAATTCAAGCAGCCCGAAGAAAAATTCAGATTGGACAACTAATTGAGGCAGCTACAACCTGGGCAACATTGCGAATTACAGTAGCTGCTTTCACTGTGATCTTTATGTTCCACATGCTCTATCAACTCTTTGTGAGCGTCACAGCTGCATTTCGGACAATTGTTTACTGTTCAATAGACTGGATTCTGGCAGTGGTTCAAGCAGCCCGAAGAAAAATTCAGATTGGACAACTAATTGAGGCAGCTACAACCTGGGCAACGTTGAGAATTATTGTGGCAGCTTTCACTGTGATCTTTATGTTCCACATGCTCTATCAACTCTTTGTGAGCGTCGCAGCTGCATTTCGGACAATTGTTTACTGGTCAATAGACTGGATTCTGGCAGTGGTTCAAGCAGCCCGAAGAAAAATTCAGATTGGACAACTAATTGAGGCAGCTACAACCTGGGCAACGTTGAGAATTATTGTGGCAGCTTTCACTGTGATCTTTATGTTCCACATGCTCTATCAACTCTTTGTGAGCGTCGCAGCTGCATTTCGGACAATTGTTTACTGGTCAATAGACTGGATTCTGGCAGTGGTTCAAGCAGCCCGAAGAAAAATTCAGATTGGACAACTAATTGAGGCAGCTACAACCTGGGCAACGTTGAGAATTATTGTGGCAGCTTTCACTGTGATCTTTATGTTCCACATGCTCTATCAACTCTTTGTGAGCGTCGCAGCTGCATTTCGGACAATTGTTTACTGGTCAATAGACTGGATTCTGGCAGTAATTCAAGCAGCCCGAAGAAAAATTCAGATTGGACAACTAATTGAGGCAGCTACAACCTGGGCAACGTTGAGAATTATTGTGGCAGCTTTCACTGTGATCTTTATGTTCCACATGCTCTATCAACTCTTTGTGAGCGTTGCAGCTGCATTTCGGACAATTGTTTACTGGTCAATAGACTGGATTCTGGCAGTAATTCAAGCAGCCCGAAGAAAAATTCAGATTGGACAACTAATTGAGGCAGCTACAACCTGGGCAACATTGCGAATTATAGTAACTGCTTTCACTGTGATCTTTATGTTCCACATGCTCTATCAACTCTTTGTGAGCGTCGCAGCTGCATTTCGGACAATTGTGTACTGGTCAATAGACTGGATTCTGGCAGTGGTTCAAGCAGCCCGAAGAAAAATTCAGATTGGACAACTAATTGAGGCAGCTACAACCTGGGCAACGTTGATAATTACTGTGGCAGCTTTCACTGTGATCTTTATGTTCCACATGCTCTATCAACTCTTTGTGAGCGTCGCAGCTGCATTTCGGACAATTGTTTACTGGTCAATAGACTGGATTCTGGCAGTTTTTCAAGAAGCCAAAAGAAGAATTCAGATTGGATAACGAATTTCGGCAGCTATAACATCAACAATACCCAAGATTTCACTCTACCATATTCATAGTCCTCCACCCCTTTTCTTTTTCCCCCCTCTTCCCTCTCACTCCCAACCAGTCATGGCAGAAGGCTGCCCCTCCCTGAGCCGGGTTCTGCTGGAGTTTTCTTCCTGTTAAAAGGGAGTTTTTACTCCCCACTGTTGCCTAGTGCTTGCTCATAGGGGATTGTTACGGAAGCGTAGAGCTGCCACCCAGGCAAAAGAAAAATAGAAGTGTATCACGTTATAACATGATACACTTCTATTTTTCTTTTGCCTGGGTGGCAGCTCTACGTTTCCGTAGATTGTTGGGATTCTCTCTTCTCTCTCTTTCTTCTTCTCTGACCCCTTTTCTCCCCTTTTCCCTTTTTACTCCTCAACACCTTCTTTCCTCTATCTTTTAGTCATCTACCTTTTCTTTACTCCTTTCTTTTCTACTATTTTCTCTCCCTTTCTTCCCTCTATCAGTTGCAACCAGTTTCTTCACCTTTGAGTAAAGAAATTTCTAACTGGATTCAAACACAAAAAATAAATAAAACACCACCAACAAAATTGGACATTTTAAAATCAATAAACACAGTCAATTGGATTTTTACACGTCTGCTTGTCACTTTATTAAACAGGTCAGATATAGAAATTATTTAGTCTAAAGCTGTGTAGTGTACAAGACTTTCCCTGCAAGAATCAGAGGATTTTACAAGATATTATTTTCCACATGGAGAAACTTTTAAATAAATTCACTTTGCTTCAGGGTCATAATCAATTTCAGTGTTGTTCAGAAACATTTCTAAAGGAAATTAATGTTTAAAAGCAACTAAGTGAAGCTGAATAAGTTCAATTCTGCTTTATTTAAGTGCCTCTGTATTAAGATGAGTCAGCAGGTTTGAAATGGATAACAGGTACCAGTGTTTTTCATGCAAGAATTCATTTTTTGTCATGGTCTTGGGCCTGTGTCCTAGGGATCATGTGTTATTTTTGAGTTTAATGAATATTATGAGTTTTATTCGTCTTTCTTAATGGTTTATGGTTGTTTGTGGTGACATCTGCTCCTGGTCCCTCGTCTCCCTGTGTGTCTTGTTGTGTCACTTTTGCTGCCCCACCAGGTCTGGAGAGTCTCCTGCCTTGGAGCCAGCCACACCTTGGAGAATCACTCACCTGTTGCCGATCTGCCTAATCGGGGAGCTCTACTTAAGAGAGCAGTGGAGCAGCAGTCGGGGTGCAATCGTTAAACTAGAAATATAGATAGTCCTTTTTATGTAGCTTTTCCCCTAGTTGCTGGGTGTCAAAAATGGCGGTTTAGATTTTCGTGAAGGAGACGCTCTCATGACTCATCGAGTGACACAACTGACTGGCCAATCGGTGGTATGCAGTCTGTTGACGTCACATTTTCAGATTGCCACAGATAATTTGGAGCACCGGCCAAGTAGGTACTAAAACAGTGCTTGGTACCAGGTACCACCACCTAATGAAAATCCCTTGAAATCCTGCTGATCTGAGTAGGTAATGAAAAAAAGGCTAATAGTTTGGGGTCCACGCTGCCGGTGTTCTGGGAATCCATCCTACCTGAAAAAACATCCTACCCAATGTTTCTGCGCAGATGCCGCAACACCAACACCATGCACACAACACCAACACCGAATTGACTTCTTTTTCTCTCACCCATCCAGAATACCTCTTAAGGTTAGGGTTATGGTTAGGGGTAGGGGTAGGTTTAGTCGCAAGTCAACATCAAATTATAATACGGGTAGGACGTTTTGTCAGAGTAGGATGGTTTCTCAGAACACCGGACCTGTGCTGGGGTTGACGACAATAACCTACCAGGCCGGCTGACCATCTGACAGCTGTCTGACTGTTGAAGAGCCCTAGCTCACCTTCCAACCGAAACAGACACTGTTTTGGTTGGCTGGCTGTTTCGGTTAGGACACTTTACAT
Source organism: Neolamprologus brichardi (assembly GCF_056152115.1). Lineage (NCBI taxonomy): Eukaryota > Metazoa > Chordata > Actinopteri > Cichliformes > Cichlidae > Neolamprologus > Neolamprologus brichardi. The sequence goes on along the minus strand of NC_142111.1, from coordinate 21,390,500 downwards.
CAAAAATCATCTATAACATGTATCTCTTTCCATCTTTTTAAAAATTATGCTTGATTAATAAAGGGGAATAAAAGCCATGTGTGAGAACACAGTGACATAATTAAATGCTGAGAAAATTTACATTTCCAAGAGTCTCAGCTTTATTTACACTGTCTAAAAAAAATGTTGCAAAGGTAACTTTAACAACATCATTAAGTGATCCTGACTCCTGATGAAAGTATTTGTGTAAACCTCAATCATGCTATGCAAAAGTAGATGTTTTAGAAACCCCAGGCAGATATGTATACTTGCAGATTGAGACAAAAGCTTACATGTCACGGTACTAGTAAATGTATGATTTGATTATTATTGTTCATAGTTTTGGTTTCTGTTTTGCATCTCTAACGCTCCAGTTCATCCTTGCTCTGTGTGTTTTAGTTCTTAGGTTTTGATTACGTGTCCCCTCTTTTCAATGTCTAGTTTGTGCCTGTCCTGGTCCCCTGTCTCTAAATTTCCTCTGTTGCCACGTCTGTGATGTCGCCATCTTTCTCTCATTTCTGAGTCCGTGTCTGTGCGCACTTGAACAACAAATTTTCCGTTATAACCTTCATGTTATGGACGCATAGTGTGAGTACTCAGGTCGCATCAGAGCATCGGGCCATATAGTGTGAGACTCTGCATTGTGACCTACGAACATCGTGCAGTTTGAGCAGAAGCTGAATAACGCTACTGAAAAAAATCGCACAGTGTACGCCCAGCTTTAGTGTGTCTAGTTTTGCCTCCCTTGTCTCGTCCTGTTTAATTTGTTTCAGCTGTGTTTTACTCCTATCTCCTGTTTCCTGATTACTCCACTCTATTTTAGTCTGGTGTCATTCACTGCTTGCTGTCTAGTGATGGGATTTCCGGTTCTTTTTAGAGAACCGGCTCTTTCGGTTCGGTTCACTAAAAAGAGCCAGCTCTTTGGGCTCCGAACCGGCTCTTCAGGTTGTTTTGTTGCTTTAATTAATTTATTATTAACAATAATAATTGTTAATAATTGATAATTGGAGGTGAGCTTCTCTCCCTCCAGGACATCTACAGGAAGCGGTGCCTGAGGAAAGCGGGGAGGATCATCAAGGACTCCAGTCACCCCAGCCATAAACTGTTCGGACTACTTCCATCAGGAAGGAGGTTCTGCAGCATCCGGTCCCGTACCAGCAGACTGAGAGACAGCTTTTTCCACCAGGCCATCAGACTGCTGAACACTTCATAGACACCTCACCTTCACTACTGGAACTTCAACATTATGCACTAAATACTGTATATAAATGCCACTTGTTTTGCACAATATCCAACTACCAACCTCTGTATATTTTATATATTTATTTTATTTTTACTCTATTTAATTTGTAAAATATGTATACACACACACACACACATATATATACACACACGTAGACATACATATTTAGTATACACATTCAGTAATATGCATACACTCTTATATTGTACATATATTTATTCATATAATTCTCTTAGCCATTCTTATATTTGTTTGTTCTTATGTTATTGTACTTTGCACACCTCTATTGCTTGTGAAGCTCGCACACAAGAATTTCACTCACATGTACTGTACCAGTGTACCTGCACATGTGACGTGACAATAAAAGTGATTTGATTTGATTTTTAATATAAAATTATGCACAAAAGGAATTACTAATGTACAAAAAAAAGTGGTTTTATTGATATATGTTTATATATAAATATATGCGGTGGTCCCTAGAGACAAAGCACGTACAAACTCCAAAACACATTTCTAGCATGAACTGAACTTCCAAAACAGAGCTACCTAGATCACTTAAATTACACAATTGAAAGCATGAAAGCATATGTATATTGTTTATGTATTTATACACAAGCATTCATATATAGTCAAATAATTTTAAAAAAATGTTCATTTACCTGTTATTACCACACACCAAATCCGGTCGTTGGTACTTGCTGGCTTGTGTAGCTACTAGGTAACAAAAGCTCAACACTGGCCCTAACATCCTGGAGCACTTCTGTTGTCTTTTGTACGTGTTTTGAGTTTTTATGTGCTTCTGAGTTTTTACGTGCTTTGGAGTTTGTACATGTCTTTACGTGTTTTGGAGTTTTTATGTGTTTTGGAGTTTGTACGTGTTTTTACGTGTTTTGGAGTTTGTACGTGCTTCAGAGTTCGTACGTGATTTGAAGTTTGTATGTGCTTTGTCTGTAGGGGCCACCGTAAATATACTTTTATTTATTCACTCCACATAAAATGTAATAAATAAATCATATAATGCAAAAATCAACTATTCATATTTCAACTTTTAACTATTTCAATTTTCAGCTTTTTTCTTTTACAAATTTAAAGTGAAACAACACAAAACACTGCAAACCATAACACAATTAAATATAAATTAAAATATGAAAACAAAAAGAAGATGCATATTCTCTGTCATATGGACCTGCATGAATAAACTTTCTGAATCCTTTATCATCTGCAACTGAAAATAGTTGTGGATGATTACTATACCTTTCTAATGTGACGTTGTTGTCCCTGGCTCTTTCTCTGTCTCTCCCTCCTGCTCTGTTCCTGTGCTAGTGAGTGTAACTACCGCCCCTCCCCCCTCTTCCCAGCGTAAAGCACAAGGCTTGTATGCTGAGTGAAGCGGAAAAAAAGTGCGAGAGAGAGGGGGTGAGAGAAAGAAGAAAAACCCCACGGCTCGCGATAAGGAGCCGGCTTGCGTCGTTCACGTCAAAGACTCGGCTCTAAGAGCCATTTCGTTCGCGACCGACCCATCACTATTGCTGTCGCATCGTTAACGTACACAATGGCTGTATCCCAATTCAGGAGCTGCATCCTTCAAGTCCGCATTTGAACGCAGATTACGTCACAGCAACGCGATGAAGGCTGTCCCAATTCCAAGGCTACTCCTAATGCGGCCAACAAATGCGTCCTTCATTTGCCTGAATTTGAAGGATGGATCACGTGTATCCTTCGTGGCCCAACCTATCTCAGGATTCATAGCATGGTGGTAGGTGTGGATAATTTTTCAGAAAAAAACGGCAGATGGCTGAAGCGGGTCAGCCGAACAGTACTGTATTTTCCTATATTCCACTATAAGAAACACTTAAAATCCTAGTATGACAAAAATGTTTTTGTCACGGCTGGCGGGGTGAGCCGTGTGGTGTGGAGGAAAAGGAGGACCCAAAATGCAGACAGCGACTGGTGATTCGAGTGAGGTTTATTTACAAGTGGTGGAGTGGCAAAAACAGGCAGTGAGGGAAGAGAATTTACAGAACAAAACTAAAACTGGGATAGCTAAATAACAAACCGGAGATCATACGAATGGGTTGGGAGGCAGAGAGAGACGCAGACGAGGAACAGGACACCATGAAACACAGACGAGCCGACAACGAACACAGACCGACACCCACTATAAATACACACACCAGGTAATCAGGAAACGGCACACAGGAGGGGACACAGCTGGAACTAATGGGCATAACGAGACAGACCTACAAAGTAAAACAGGAAACACACAGACTGTTTTACAACACAAAACTCGGGGACCTGTACAGAGCACAGAGGGAGACGCAGGTAGGGAAAATAAACACTACAACCAAACCCCAACAACCAATACAAGATCAGAATAAACTAGAAAAGTGATAATAATCAACTGAAAGCGCTGGGTCACCGACCCAGGATCATGACAGTTTTAGTACGACATTGGTAAGCTACGAAGCCACACCACTTGATGGACTGTCAGAGGAATACAGCTGCCATAGTCAGGAGCCTCGCGGAGTAATCTGGGTCCAAAACTCCGTCTTCTTCAGGTCCCAAAGTCAAACAAACACTGCGGCATCACTGAGAGTTAAAAACTGTCTAAATTCTTTCATCTTTAAGAAAATGATCAGTGTTGCTGCTTTGCCAGGTGTGACAATTAAGTTTAACATCCAGGCATCCATAAAAACAGAATTTATTAAATTTAACAGAGTTAGAAGTTAGCAGGAAGTTAGCTAGTTTCTACCTAAACATGATATACCATGTTCTGACTGGGATATTTCTGAAAAAATTAAAACATACAGCTCTGCTATCACTTCCAACATAAATGAAGACAGAAAACTAAACAGCAATGACTTTTGCAGGGTTACTGAAGTCTGGCTAGCTGGTATATAATGGATGTGCTTCGTGATCGCTAGCAACACAGCTATGTTAGCATAACATAAACACAGTGAAGCTGGAGGATGAACGCTAATTTTTTTCAACTCAAAAATCAATGTGAGGGTTCCTGATGGTTAGGGACAAATGCAATCGCATGGCAGGATGCTGTAAACGGACCAAACTTCAGTCAGGAGAACAACTGAGATAATCCATCCACAATACCAGATTAGTCGTTAATATACTGCAACAACATGGAATAGAGCAGCTGCGAGAGAATCCATCATTAATGAATCAATGGTACGGAAGTGGAGGAAGCAAGAAGAATAAGTTGAGTAAAATTTGACTTATCTGACTTTTTTGTTTCCTTAATGCGCCTTATAATCCGGTTCGCCTTATAGTCCGAGAAATACGGTAAACTGTTAAAAGTAAGTACTGAATATTATGTCACTTATTTATGTGCGAATGTTTAATGACGAAGAACATTAAAACATTACTGTTGGCCACATGTCGCAAAGTTTTGTGACATTAGTGATGTTAGTACTTTCAGTGTTAACGTCGTTTTAACTTTAAAATATACACCATTCAATAGTTGACCCTAATTTAACAGGGAATGTGATGATTTCATGGATAATTACCCATACATACACGGGTATTTTTGAAAACAAGATTTTCCTTTTCCGTTTTTAAATCCCGTCCACACGTGCTGTTTTGAAAAATATCTCCATCCACACATTAACGCCAAAAACGCAGTCAAACATTGCCAAGTACATGCCAAATCCTAGCCATGTAGAAATGATGGCCAATCAGAAGTCTAGAAGCCTGAGAGGGAAAGAGTAAACAGGGTTTTAGGCAAACCTTAAGTACTTCTGAAAGTTTTTGTGTTTTTCTGGAAAGGCAGCCTTCATCATTTCAAATGATAATAACCAAAAACAGTATCTTGGCTGGTGTAGGCTCACGACCTAGCAATGAACAAAATGCATACAGCATGCATAAATTCTAATTAAATTTTTTAAAAATTTATTCAATACTGAGGACGGCGTCAGCATCGGGATTTAGGTTGTGAGACCGTCTGTGTTGAATGGAGAAGTTCACTCTGATGCCTCTGTCTTTCTAAATGGAGGGACAGTAACTCACAAAAAAAGATCACACTGGATTTCAAACTGCAGGAAAATCAAGCAGACAACTACACATGCACCATGTGTATGCTATCGCTATTTTTTGTCAAGGACAAAGACGTACAGAAAATTCTGCAGCAAGCCTTGTTATCATAGCTTTCCTACTTTTGTGAAGCCCGGATTGACGGTTAAAAGTCATGCAGTTATTAGAGTTAGGTTAGGTTATCAGTGGTTCCCAAATTTTTTTTGCTAGGCCCCCCTTTGTTTTACAAGAAAAATCCCCCCCCGCGCACGTGCAGAAACAGATCCTCCAACCACACACAACCATATTTTGTTTTCAAACTCTATTGCGGTTTATTTCATACAAACATAAAATAAACTACTAGCTCTTTTACGCTACCTCCACACCTACACGGGTATTTTTGAAAACCTAGCTGTTTCTATGCATTTGGGCATTTCGTCCACACGTAAACGGCATTTTGAATAACCGAAAACTGAGATTTTTTTTAAAACTCCTTTTTTTGCGTTTACGTGTGGACGAGGAATACACGCAAGTTCATCATGCAACATCAAAGGTATTAGCCTTTTTTCACGTCACGCTGTGGGCCACGTTATTGTCTACATGAGATGCAGAATGGGAGATAGTTAGATTAACAGTATTTTGTCTCTATCTTCAGGTTTTACATGCGTACATATAAACACGCAGTTACTGTCCCTACATTTAGAAAGGCAGAGGCATCACGGTGTGATTATTTTACGTTTAGTTGTTTTTTTTCCTGTGTAATAATATTCAACATTGCTATCAATACATTTTTCAAAAAATGCCTCTCTGTGCAAAATGGGATCAAAAACATAAACAATTGTGGGATACTGTCCGTGATTTGGACAGAAGGAACAAATTACGGCAGGATCGGCCTGATATTATTTGTATCCCATGGTAACTTTACTGTATAAAGAGCTAACATCTCCAAAATGTCAGGAGTAGTTAGTCATTACAAGAAGTGTTTGTGAACTAAAAATCAAGAATGTGGGATACTGTTTGTCCGTGATTTGAACAGCCCAGCGCGTGCTCCCCACGCAGGGAAAACCAATTCTGCAGTGGAGACCTACCTTGGCACTTGTGCAGGTGAAGCCAAAGGCAAGATATGCTTCACCATATTTTCTAATCTTTGGCTTGGAAGGAAATTGGTTTGGAAACATATTTGGCGATGCTTCATCTCCTGCTTTACGTTTGTGTGGGCGCCCCATCAAAAAAACCTGTCAGTTATGCTAGCAGTGTCCAAGAGTTTTTTGTTTGTTTTTTTTCTTTTCATACCTCCTTCAATGGCTCTGCACCCCCCCAGGGGGCAGGCCCCACACTTTAGGAACCTCTGGGTTAATTGGTGATTCTAAATTACCTGTGAATGTGAGTGCAAATGGTTGTTTGTCTCTATGTGATAGACTGGCGAGCTGTCAAGAGTATACCCTGCCTTTTACTCTATCACTTCTGGATTATGCCGCAGCCCCCCTGCAACCTGGATAAAGATAGGAGGATTGAAGTCATAACGCCATTCAATTTTTATCTTAACCAGACTATAGACTTTGTTGAACATTATGTAATATGAAGACAACATGTAGTATTTAAGTGACCAAGTAGTACTGGGGTAAAAGTTATTCAGTAGTGTTGGAATAAAGTGACAAAATTGTGAAGCATTAAAATATTCCAAGAGCTCAACAATTTCATTTATACATGTTTCAATCATGTTTTATCAACACAAATGCACAGGTTTATTGAATATGAATAAGTTGTGTTGATTTAACTGAGTTAAGTTTCTGCCAAAGCAAAACAATTGTGTGCAACCAATGTCCACTATTGAATTAAGTAAATCCAACATGTTCTTTTTTTTCAGTCCTGTGTGTGTGTATGTAAGCGTGTAAAAACTGCAGATAGTCAGATTAACAGCAACAGCATATATGTATATCCGCCGTTGTAGAAATAATCTCATGTAAACAATAACGTGACGCACAGCGTCACAGAGAACACAAATTGTTCCTGTACGCAGATGACATTCTGGTATTAAGCTAAGACCCAACTAATTCTATCACAACACTATTACAGGTGAACAATAATTACTCAATGTTTTTGGGGTACAAAATTAATTGGCATAAATCAGAGGTGATGCCCGTTTCTCAAGCTTGTAGTCATAACTTAATATTGGGCTTTAAGTGGGTGGACAAAAGAATGAAGTATCTTGGAATTGAATTGAACCCAGATATTGAGGATATTATGACTAATAGTATGGGAAAATTAATAAACAAGATCAATAAAAACTTGGGTAAATTGAGTAAATTAAATTTGATATTGTAAGGAAAAGTAAACACAGTAAAAATGGTTGTGGCACCACTCATCATCTATTATACAGGAATCTTGCCTGTGCGAAGGCAAAGCTACAATAATATGATGAAAGATTTTCTTTGGAAGGGTGGTAAGCCCCATATTAACATTAATCGACTGTCCCAACAGTCCATATGTGTCATAACAGTGTTAAGCGTCCAATAAAGCACTCTCAGTTCAACACAATGAGACTGACCCTGAATAGTGGCAGGGAGGCATACCATTAGCCATTTTTGAATCTTGAGAATCAGAAAAATTTGACCAAGTTTTGGAATTTAATTGTATTCTTTCAAGATTTCTAAGGTAATTCATCAAGGTAGTACTAATAACAGTCTGTTTACATTTTTTCTTAGTGCAAGTAAGTCTATCTAACATTCAATTAAGTTAGCTTGCTAACATTAGCTGACTTAGCTAACAATAGCTACACATTTAAACTGTTAATTAAACTCTGCTGGATTAATGTGTTAAAGAATGTCCATAACACTGTCTCTTCTTTTCTGTGTGTACTTAATTAATTAAATAAAATTTGAAATCAATAAATGAGTAATTTACTAAATGTTTTAAATTAAATGAATAGGCATTTAATTAATTATTTAAATATGTACTTAATTAATTAATTAATATTTTAATTAATTGATTAAACATTCAATTAATTATTTAATGGCATATTTAATTAATTCATTTTGTCACTCGTGGGCCTCCATACACTTCAACTTCCGGTGGTAGAAAACTGTATATGGAGTAGGAAAACAGGCTGTTCATAACATGTCAAGTTATTAAAAGTTATTTCTAGTTCATAGCTTAAAATTTCATGGAAATGTTTGCATTTTTGGCAATAAGAAATTGTATTTTCACATTTTAAAAAAGCAATTAATGCCTGCATTCTTACTCAGGGAGTAGTACTGGGAAACTCCTTAATTAAAAGCCAGCAATATATTATTAATACATGTATAATAAATATTAATTTAGCTCTGACACACATACTTAGGGCCTTTCTCAATATGCGTACTTGTGCGTACTTGCGTTCTCGTGTACTCGTGATACGTCATCAGTCGGAGACCAAGTACTGTTCCAATTCGAAGTACGCATCAAGCCGAGAACGCGAAAAAGTCCCGGATGTGTTCTCGCTCCGCCCGTTTTATCGAGCATGCATCGGTGGTGACTTGTGTGGACTTGGTACAGCTAAATATCCCAGAATGCATTTCGTCCAAAACTCAAACGCGGCAATGGCAGACGAGCGGGGCTAAAAACTTTTAAATATTACTCTTTCTGGGTCACAAAATAAACTTTTAAGTTCTTTTCAAGCGAGAATGTAGCTGTGTAAACTTCAAATATCTGCTCAGTTTATCAAGATATCATATATTTCCAAACGAGGTCCGACATTTTCGGAGATGTCTGTGACCCGCCAGCTCCATAGCAGACAGCGAGGTCGAGGATTATTACAGCCGGCGAGAACAGCCGACTCCCGGCAGATCATTTTCAACCCCCCCGCGGTCTTTTCGCTACTCAGGTTAAACAAACCCCAGTAGCTGTCTATTGTATTGAGTGTCCACTAAAATAAAAATAAAAGCGTTCTAACATCTCACCTGCTTGTTTTTATTAAGGTATGTACACGTATGTACATGTACACTATTTTTATTAATAGAGATTTCACTAGTGAGGTTAAACATGATATATAAGTCACTTAGATCACTTCTAAATGTTAATGTTTGGCTTATTTCGGCTTTTTATTTGTTCCTGAGTAAACCGGTTTGACTGTGATTAAAGTTAAGCTTCATAACATATTACTCACAGTTAAATTAAGGACGGCAGTAAAAACTCCGGACCTGTGACATCATCAAGTACGCTGGTGTTCCAATTGTACAAATCGCGAGTCAGTGCTCGCGTTCTCGGCGAGTCCGTACTTTCGTGCGTTCTCGGTGAGTACGTACCCGCCGAGAACGCGAGTACGTACTCGCGTACTTGAGAATTGAGAAAGGGCCTTAGTTTAGTTTTTTTTTCTGGTTGCATTACTGTTGTTCTGGTCCTGAAAACCAACTTAAACCACAGTGTTACAGTAAAATAAATATAATAAATATAGAATAAATATAAATGGTGCTTTCAGTAGATTGAGTTTATTAGAATTTCCTTTTAATTAATATATCCAACTATTATTTGTGTGATTTACTTGCAGTTCTATTCTGCCTTTATTTGATAGGTATGGCTAGTTTGGCTGTTATGCAATGTCATTTGATTGGCGTGTTATGCGTCCAATAAAGCACTCTCAATTCAACACAATCCAGCCAATGGACGGATCGTGGGGGCGGGGCTTTGTTGACGCCAGAAATGTCCAGGCCAGGTGCGTTGAGTCATTTCCCACAAACATAGACTCAGGTATACGAAACAGCAGAGTTGGTTGTTTTAATTTAAAGAATATGGGGTGAATAGAAAGGATAGAGTGGAAGCTTCGTAGTGCCTGGTTGTACTTAAGCAGAAAACGTTAGAAGAAGTCAGCGGTGTTCAGAGCACGAAATGAGTGGTAGGTATTTGTTTACGCGTCTTTATTTTCTCAGACACCATATTGCAAAAAATATCCAAATTTAGCACTGACGTTTTAGATACTATAGAAGCCGGATTAAATTAAGACGCAGAGCAAGTTTATTACACGTTTTCTCATTTGAAAATTTATATGCTAAACTTAAATTTGGCCGTTTGACGTAACTTTTGACGTTATGTAGCGTCGCTGTCCTTGGTCCTGAAGCTCAGTGAGGCGCTCAGGGGGAACCCCAAGATGGTAACTCTTAGTGACATGTAACCATGGCATCAGCACCATGTGACTTCCTGACTCTTAAGTGGGTCAGACAGGACTTAAATAAACCAGTTAAATCCTATTTCTTACCTCACCTTCTGCAGCTAAGAGTGAACCTTTCCTGAGCTGATTTGGAAAGAATTTGGTAGCTCCATATGTTCGACAGTTTTTTGTTTATTTGTTTCTTTTACATCCAAATGCATTATGGTGTATTCATATGATGTGCAAGTTTTCATTCATGCATCCAATATTGATTTGGTTCTGAGACTCAGACAGGTGAGAACAATGCAACATGGGCAGGAATGGGCCAGAGTGTGACTCCAGGAAGCAAAAGAGACAGTTATCATGTGGGAAAACAGCCAACTTCAGTGAGTAAAATCCAGTTTACACCACTGCACATACGAGTGATTTGAAGTTCTCTTAAATGTGAGTATAATGCAGTATCACCATGTAGGGAATACAAGACAATCCGTCTGCTCTGTGCTCCTGTAGAGTCCTCTGCGTGGAGCTGAGAGTGTGTGAAAGGAGACCCCGCCAGCCTCCATGGCTCAGTCGTCAGACCCATCCCGCAGAGAGAAGACCCCAGGGACCCAAGGGTCACACACAGCTACGCGCAACCTCTTACGGAAGAAGGAGCAGCGCCGGCGTGGAATCCGATCCTCCTCACCAATGGGTCGGGTCATCCTCATCAACTCTCCTGTGGATGGTAAGGACTGCTGGCTGCTGGTGTAGTGCAGTTTGTAATACACAGTCTCCTGTGGACTAAACAGCGATTCCTTCTAATTTATTAGTCATAGAGAGCGAACAAATAGTTTTAGCATTCTGTTATCAATACATTAAACCAAGCATAAGTCTCACAACATGAATCCACAACACTTTTATACTCAAGCTTACAATCACAAGAATTAAATTCTGTAGACAAATGCACAGGCACTGCAGATTAGTTTTAATATTTGGGGCTATTGTGCTTCTGTAACATGCCTTCTTTTATACTAAGAGAAAGAAAAGGGTCTTGATTTTTCTGCATGTTGTAATGCAAGATGCTAATTTATGCTACTTGGAGTATGCTTAATGAGATAATGCAGCATTTTTAAACATAAAAGCAGACCTGAAATGAAAAATTTTATTTCTGAAAATTGGCCAAAAAGTTTTTAATTACAAACTCCGTAGATACTTGACCCCGTTGAAATATCCACCACAATCAGCAACAACTTTTGACTTTAAATACTTTAGGTGGTGATGATAGCGAGGACCTCCACACAATCACGGTGGATAAGAGTGTGGACGGCAAGCTTGGATTCAGTGTGCGTGGAGGCTCAGAACATGGTCTCAGCATCTTTGTCAGTAAGGTAGAGGACAACAGTGCAGCAGGTAAGATTAATTTAGTCTCTGTGGAAATAAATAGATGTAGCCACAGATGTGAGAGTGCACAGAATAAACATTTGCTGTGTTTGTTACTCACAGGATTTTTTTTATGTGCTTGTTTTCAGAGGCAGCAGGCCTGCTCGTAGGTGACAAACTGGTGGAGGTGAATGGCATCAGCCTGGAGAGCATCACCATGAGTAGTGCTGTGAAGGTGCTGACGGGCAACAACAGGCTAAGGATGGTGGTGAGACGTGTTGGCAAAGTCCCTGGTATCCGCTACTCCAAGGAGAAAACTACCTGGTAATAAAGCAGTATTCCTATTCATGTTTATTCCCCCAAAATTATTTTTAAAAATCTGTCAGATTTTTTTTCCCGTGGTGAGGTGTGCTGTTACTTTTTTAGGGTGGACCTGATTCACAGGCGTATGGTGGTGGAGGAGAGTGGACGGACGCCTTCTGAGGCCAGCTCAGGCAGCGCCCTGCAAAGGATTGTCCACCTTTACACCACCTCAGATGACTACTGCCTGGGTTTCAACATCCGTGGGGGACAGGAGTTTGGTCTGGGCATCTATGTCTCCAAGTACGTACACCTAGAGAAAGAAAGAAAGAAGCATGTTCATAAAATTTAAATGGAATTAAAAAGGGAAGAAGGAAGTTTGAAACATGCCTGAATGCCCAACTTTTGACATGCACTTCTCTCATAGTATGTTTTTCTTTCTGTTTATTTAGTCAATAAATAACTAATATATCGCTGCAATAAACAATAAGTTTTTATTGTTGACTCATCTGAGGATCATTTTCTTCTAAAATGACAAGTAATGACGTAGAACTACTCAGAATGTTTCAGCGTCTTGTTTTTTGTTAAACCAATAGCTACAAATCCAAACAGCAGCTGATATGCATTTGGTATTTGAGCTTCAAAATACTGACACAGTTCATCATTTAAGCCCTTGCTTGTCTCATTGTCCCAGATTGGATCCTGGTGGCCTGGCTGAGCAAAACGGAATTAAGATGGGGGACCAGATCCTGGCTGCCAATGGAGTGAGCTTTGAGGACATCAGCCACAGCAGTGCTGTTGAGGTCCTGAAGAGTCACACACATGTTATGCTGACCATCAAGGTGAGGGCGGTGACATGAATTGCAGAATACATTGCTTGTTAAATGCAAAGAACGTCATAGCCTCTAGAAAATGTTTGGGTTCTTAATCTGGTACACAAACAGTTAATATAATTATAAAATTATATAATTAGATGAACTACATAATTATAGTTAATATAATTATATAGTTCTAATTTTATATATTTATAAAATTATATTAACTGTCACACCAAAGCCAGTGATTCTAAGTCTTAAATTGACAATGATGTATTCAAGTAAATTCTCCCCAACCAGAGGTCTGGCTATTAAAAAAACTCTAAAATTATACTCTAAGTATTACAAATTAACTCTCCACACAGCTGCGTGAGGGATCTTCCAGGAATGTTGATGTTAGTTTCCAGAGAATTTATTGGAAAGTGATGATTTTATACCAGTTGATCTCTAATGTGGGTCATAACCTGCTCTGGTGCAGTGAACCACCATCATAGTACTGATAACCCAGGGTGAACCCTGAAGTTACCAGGATAAGATGAAACTGAGGCTTCAGAAAGTTGCTGACCTGAAAAGAGGTGCATAGCTACAGCACAGTGTATTTCTCTGAGCCCAGGCTTAAAGTAGCTATAAAGTTATGTTATGGTCTGTTTGAGATATATATTTTTGATTAAAAGATGTCAATAAACCATATGCCTAGCTGTATCCACAGCCCTGACATTGTGTTAGTAGAAGTAAAGCTGTCTCAGTTGGATGTTTGCTGCTAAATAAAATCTTAACAACCTAAAGATGCCTCGTTGTGTTCTGCAGTTGGTCTTTTTTATGGAAAGCATGCCAGCCCTTTCATTAAAGCCTCTTTCAGATGATCCGGCATGTATCACCTTTCTAACCTCTTACCTGACTTTCATCTTGAATTCTCTCACAAACACAAACTACTCCAGTCGCATGGCTACGTGGTCGATATAGCAGCAGTTAGTGCGGCAGAGCCGACAGCTGGCATGCAGTCATAATATTCCTCACTCACTTAACTTGTCGGAGCTTGGGTTTCGCACTGTGAAAAATAGCCAGGCCATGTGCATTATTCACCAGGCAGCTGGGATCAGGTGCTGATCAAAGCATAGAGCCGGTGTATTGTGCAACTTTTTTGTTTGGGAGTTCTTTTACTTTGGTAACTGAAACAGATCCTACAGTTAGAAACCATCCCAACTATCAAAGGTTACTAAAAAGTCTGGAAAGGAAACGTGTTCGTCATGTAGGTTTTTGGCCGTGTGGTTCTCCGGTTACACTTTATCAAATATAGTGATCCCATAAAATTTTAACTGTCTCTACTGTATCTATTTGCATATCTGTGACCCTATCTTCACAGGAAGCAGGACGGTACCCTGCTTATAAGGAGATGGTGGCAGAATATAGATGGCTTAATAAATGTATGTACGTTTTTTTTTTCTTCTAAAGTTTTCTTCTGTTCTGTTTATATCAGAGTGAATTTATCCTTTTAAATCGTTTAATCTTTCTTTATTAGTGGCCAATGGTACTCAGAAGCCTTCCTCCCAGGGCTCAGAATCCTCTTCAGCCTCTTCTCTGTCATCTGGGACTCCGGTGAGCTCTCTGAGCGGCCTGTCGCAGGTCATGTTCCCGCCCAGCCTGCCATTTGGTTCTGACATGGTGGACGTGTGCATCTCCACCGAGGACCAGAGGTCTGTGTCTGGTTTGTTTCCCCTTTAGAAGCACTCAAGCTAAAGTTCTTCTGCAGACCACACAAGATATGATGCTGATAGTTCTTATGTTCAGGTCTGAGTCAGAGCAGACAGAGACTGCCATTCAGACAGATCTACCTCTGAGATCTGGGACAGACACCACTCGCAGCCTGGGACGGACCACTCTGCTCAAAGACACGGTGATTCGTGGAGAGGAGAGCAAAGGGAAGAAATTGTCTCCGAAAACAGCCGTGCTGCTGGCTCTTAGCAGGCCAAGCCGACCCATCACCAGGTCACAGAGCCAAGTGACTGTGTCAGGTGAAAGTGAAGCAGAGTGAAATATATCAAAATGAAATGGTTAAACGGTATAGTAAATAACCTTCTGTTACTACCCCACCATAGAGATAAAGCAGAAAAAAGAGAAGAAGCAGAAAGGAAAGGACCCCGAGGAGAAGAGCACCCTGCAGCGCTCGAAGACCTTCGTTAACTTGCTTTTCAAGGGTGGACGGAAGAGAGACACTTCAAGGGGGCGTTCAAAGTCCCCGTCCAAAGACAAGGCTGGGAAAGGTAGCTGCCTTGCTTTTCATTGCTACAGTGACATTCACATTATATCAAACTGAAAATGAGATGTGTGGCCAGTGAAGATGCTGAAATATCTTCTGCAATTAAAAAAGCAAACGAGAAATAACATGAAGCCAATAGACAGCAGATACCTGTCAAGGCTGAAAATGTCTTCATATCGCATGTGATTTGAGTCCATAGATTCAAATTTGTTTGTGATGTTTCCTTAATATCAAGATATCTTCCAATTTTTCTTATTTTAGTTTAAGAGTATTTTTGAAATATGTTCCAATTTGTCACAGAAAGAATCGTTTTTTCCTAGATCACTTTGTTGGATCAAGCACCACCTCTAGTATAATTTCCACACACACCTCACTTTATTCTTTTTGAGTAATCCTGCTAGCAAACAGACAAACTGAAACAATCACTGGACAGTGGAAAACAGTGGAACTTTTCAGTCATCTAATTGTTTATTTATTAGCTAATTACTTTGGTGTATGGTGAATTGTCATGGGGGAGGTCTTTATCAGCAAGAAAAGCAATACAACTTATGAAAATACAGTTAAGAAGTACTAAGTTTAATCCCCTCTTTACATTTCCCTGTACCATCCAGTGGGCCGGATTGAAGTCTTTGGTGGTTGCCTGATTTAGACACACATACTCAAGATTGATTCCACTCTGCAATGTTTTTAGATGGAGGACGGGCTGGTGAGATGCCAAATTCAGAGATGCTTGGAGTGGTGGAGGACATGGCCCGCAGGCTGCTGACTGAGGAGGAAGTGGCTGCTGTAATGAAGACGTGCAGAAGGGTAGGACGCCGAGTTAAAATCTGTAGGCATACTGAGTGTTTGTGTGTAGACCTCTGTAGTGTCCTCATCCAAGGGAGTAATAAATGCCTTTTTGTCAGATGCCACTAAAAATGTGTATCAATGTTTTAACAAAAAACAAAACAAAAACAGGATTCATTAATATTTTCTTATCTGAATTTGTTTGTTTTCTCCAACTAAATTTTAAACTACCTTAGATCATGAGTGCACATATGGTGAAAGTCAGACTGTCTTTTACTGTCATCCATTCCACAGAAACACTTAGGAAAACTGGATCTTCTTCACAGTCCTCCTCAGACGTGATAGTTTCAGTTAATTTTTCCATATATTGTGAATTGTGGGCGTGGCAGTTTTACTGTGTTTCTGATTCACTGACATACGCATGTTGGTAAGAACAAAATAGGCTGGTGTGCAGGTGTCTTTAATCCAGTGGTAAATTTGTATGTACAATTACTTTGTGTTTGTGATATTGGAACATTTCTACACAGTGATTGGTAAGTGAAGCCAAGGTGCATTTATGCTTTGACTGATGAGAGGTAACAGTCCTGTTTTAGAGACCTGCAATGTGTTAGCGTAGCTGTAGCAGTAGTCTTAGGTTTAGCAGGCAGGAGAAAAGAACACTTTATTGTTTAGGGATTTTTCATTGGCATGAAAACAGGCCAGTTCGCAACATTAACCATGCATGGTGTAAAATCACAGGATAATTGTGAAGTACTGTCTCATTGATGTCGTAAGTTGGTGTGTCAGGGCAAAGATGCTAAAGGACACCTTCCCAAGCCAGCAGCTTTGACGCCCTGGGTGTGAGAATGGCCCATTTGGACAGTTTGTTTCAGTGTCCACTTGTAAATGTAAGGAAGTAATAAAAGCTGCTAAATGCTTACTAAATGTATTTACTTTCTCAGTACGTAGCAGATTGCTCAGTGGAAAATCTGATACGTCATCTGCTGGTTGTGCTGGACCGACCTGAAAAGCTGCTGCTGCTTAGAGAAGTGAGGTAAGGACAGGGAAACAATGGTGTTGGAAATGTTTCCAGAGAGGCAGAAGGATTTTTCAGGATAAGCATCTCAAACTGAAATCCAAACGTTGCTCATTGAGGAGCTGAAGACTAATTAAAGATGTAAGAACAATGACTCAGCGTATTTTTTCTTCATCCACGTGTCTCAGAATGCTGCTTCCTCCTTCTGATCTGAGTGTATTCAATAACATGGTGACTGCCATTGAAGCCGAGGCCTACGATATCCTCAAGTATCGCTCAGGTGTGTATGAGAATTATCTGATCATGATATTCGAGCACCATCAGAGTCAGAGTTGTTTTCTGATATTACAAACCGTATCTTTTCAGTTAGCCCGAAAATTTGCTTTAACTTAACACAGTTTAGTAGGACCTCGGTAGGCCCAGAAATTCCCTGTCCTGTAAAATATGATTATTTTACTCTTTGTCTTATCACCATTTACCACCTTTCTGTAAAGTTGCATTTGTGTTATCTTTCCATTGTAGTCCGGACTCCTCCTCTTCGCTCTCCCATTTCTGGTCGAACACCAAAACGGCGCCTCATCACTCCCATCCCAGGTCAGCACCTCCGCTGCAATATCGTAACTCTTTTTTTGATTTATTATCTTGGATAAACACTGACCTTTTCTTGGTCTAGCTTTTCTAAGGATGAAATTCTTTTTTTCTTTAAGCGTATTTGGTTCTCAAACTGTAGGGCGAGCCCCTTGGTGAGACATAAATCCACTCAAGGAGGGATGAAAGGACCAATGAAGTAAAACTATGTTGATGAATGTGATTTTTATATTGGAAAACTAAAACAGTGTTTATTGGCACTATTGTTTAACTTCTTTTATTGTTATTTATGTTTGATTGAAAAGGTTTGAGATCTTTGGGGGGGTTAAATGGGCTTCCATACTTTCCATTCAACTGTGAAACATTTTCAAACCTCAGCCTGAAGTGAAAGTGTATTGAACTTGAAAATAGTTCCTGTAACAACATTTGTTCTCCTTCTAGATTACCAGGGAGGCTTTGAGCTCCACAGTGCTGAGGAGGTGGAGAAGGAGGGCCACCTGCTGGAGGAGCTGGAGAAGCTCAGCTTGACTGGGCCCCGTGTGTCCAAAGACAGGCTCCACACCTCCAGTTCCTTCACACCTCTGCTGGACATACCGGTGGATGGATACAACACAGAGTCCAGAGACCTCAGACCTCCAGCTGCAAGTCCAGTGCTCCCCAACTGGCTGCTGGCCCGCAGCACCGACTACAGGCCGCCTCTCCAGACAGAGATCGGCACGATTCGCTCCGTCCATTTTGATGAGGTGTCGCTGCACTCTGCTTCAGATAAGGGAGACACGAACTTAGAACGGGGACGGCCGCCGTTAAGAAACAGTCGCTCTAAAGGCAAAAAGGAGAAAAGTGGGGACAGGAGTAAAGAAGCCGTGTTTACGCTGCAGAGCGCTGCTCGCAGGAGTCGGCCTTTATTGTCGCAGGTGTTTGGTTCAAATCAGAAACTGGGGAGTGAACAGGTGAACGGTCATCAGGCTTCTTCTGAGGACAAGATCAATGGCAGCGACTCCAAACAGGAGTATGAGCTCCGAACTGTCAGCATCTCCAAGACCAAACAGTCTCTGGGTAAGTAACTTTATTTGATGCCACTCTCACATTCAGAATAACAGAAATCCCTAGTTTCCCAAACCAAGTTAAACTGAGCCATTATAAACTTTCATGCGACTAATTACGGAATAATGGAAGGTCTTTTTTTAGTAATGCTTCCGAGCAAGAGACGCTTGGTGTACTGGGTATTACAAAGCCTTCTCCTTCAGCCATTTAAAAACAATTGGACAAACAATGTGTGCAGTCTGCTCTCACATATCAAAGTGAAAATTAAAAATCATTTTGATTGCAAATTTTTATCACATATCAGAAAAATAATCCAGTGAAATGTGTTTCTAAAAAAATCTGAGGCTGGAAACAAGCTGACATGCTCCTCGATACCCTGGCTCTCAAAACATAATGCCATGCTGCAAGAACGCATTGTGTTGCAACAGTATGCATGGAATTGATTGATCCTGTGAACACGCACTAAAACACTGGAAAATACTAACTGTATGACATACATTTTTGTATTTACTTCCTATATTTAGATTAAATATGACATTGTTTATGTATGCCTCCAAGTACACCTCTGACTTGTGCTGCTGTGATGCTGCAGGTATCAGTATATCTGGTGGGATGGAGTCAAAGGTTCAGCCAGTGGTGAAGATTGAGAAGATCTTTCCTGGAGGAGCTGCCTCCACCTGTGAAGTTCTCAAGGTAACATGACAGTACCAAACAGAAATCTTATAGAAAGAAGACTTATCAGACCAGGCAGAAATCCTCTGTTGTCCAATTTTAGTGATTGCAGCTTCAGTTTCCTGTTCTTAGCTAACAGGAGTAGCACGTTGTGTGGGTTTCTGCTGCTGAAGCCCATTCATTTCTAGGTTTGCACTGAGTTGCTGCCATGTGATCAGCTGATTAGATATTTGCAAGCAGTTGAATAGGTGTACCTAATGAAGTTGCCAATGAGTGTACACAGTTCAGTGCATTTATTCTGTCAGTGTCTGACTGGATCTCCCTCTGTTTCCCAGGCTGGATTTGAGTTGGTGTCTGTGGATGCTGTTTCACTGCAAGGGGTCACCCATCTGCATGCCGTTGATATAATCCGAAAAGCCTTCAGCAATAAGGCCAAAGACCCCATGGAGTTTGTTGTCAAAGTCCCCAAAGATCTTTGAAAGGACTTTTGTGGATTTAGAAAAAATATCCAGTGATAAGCAGCCTCCGGAATTTAACTTGGACACAGGTAAACTTTTACCAGCACACACACTGCTGAGGTCTGGTATGCATTTTTTGCCATTCAAGTTAAATTTGGGAACAAGGACACAGAAACTTTCTGAACTGAAACAAAGCTGCAGATAATATTTAAGAGAAAATGAACAAACCAAAAAGTTGTGTTTGTGTACAAATGAAATCTCTCACTTTTTCACAACCCTGCAGCCAGTGCCCATCCAGAAAATTTTTAACTTGTTTGACCAATATCCATTCGTGCATAACAGATGGATAACTGTAGGTTATGCTCCTGAATTTTAAACTGTGCAGGATGGCAAACTTCAACTTGAGTGCCTTTGAAAGCCCCAGTGGACTGAATATTAATAAGAATCCACGTTAAGGTGGCTTTAAATTCAATTTTCTACCTGAAGAGGGCAGACACGGACCATTCACAATATTCCTGTGGACAGCAGCTAGCAAGAAGGATTTCTGAAAAGTTACACCAGAAAATATTAAATGTAAACAAAGAATTAAAAATGGGAGAAAGTACATCTGTACATGAAGGAAAGACCTGGTGTAATAAATAAAATCTGACACAGCTGTTAAACTTTTGTCTCTTTTTTTATTATTAAAACCAGAGTGGGTTTGTTCAAGAAATGTACAGCATGAAAATATACATTTAATGTTTTCATACAAATATTGTGGATTATAAAATTATACTAAGGAACCAAAACAAACATCTACACAAACAGTAATATACAGGCATCATATCTGTAGGAGCAAAATATAGAACGTGGGACATTGCTTTGGTCTATTCACAGTGGCTATGCTTTTATTGTGAGATGAACACATCTCTGGAAGAAAACTTTATCATGTTATGTGGGACAAGTGAGGTTTATTTACATAATAATGGAGGATAATAACGATTCACTCAGCAGTGAGAGGGGAACAGGACGCGTCTCCTCCTGTGGTACAGGGACGTAAATAAACAGATTTAAGCAGTCGGTGGAAAATTAGTTTGACTTTAAACGAAAACGTCACTTGGTACAAGAGCTCGCCATTTCAGCAATGAGTAATACGGAAACGTTCATAACACTTTATCCACACAGAAAAACGACGACCTCTTTGAGAGTAGTTTCTCCAATTATGATTAAAAAACAAAATGATAAAGGGGGAAAACAGTCACAATATATTGTGTGATATAAGACATTAGGCATTTTGATTTCCCTTTAATATCTGGATGTTTGAGGAGATCCAAAACACTGCATCTAATTCTCAACACTGTCAACTTCTCCCTTTTTTACTTCTGCATGCTCATCAGCAGGTCCACAACCACAAAATAAGGCTGCTCGATTTAGGCAAAAGCCACAATCATGATCATTTTGGACAAATCTTGCAATCCTGATTATTTAACATGATTATTGATGATTTAAAACCATGAATGTGCTAAACCTAAAAAAGGGGGTTTTTCACATGGGATTTCCTTGACCTTTAGGCTAGTTGGTGCATTTTAAGTTAAACTTACAAAAACTGCTGCTCCTCTTTGGACCAGAGGGAGAGCAGTAGCAGATAACAAGCAAACATCCGGTTGACCATCACTGAAAGAGGACCAGATGAGAAACCCTCAGAGATCCTGTTTGCTGGCAAACACTGATGATCCTTTCACTTCAAACCTGTTCTAGAGTTAGAGCTTGTTGACCAAAGACTCTTGTTTGTCTCTCTCCATTTAGTTCAAATTGAACTGAATGGTGAATTTGTTTTCGGTTTTAGAATAGAAGTGAAGTTGCACTGCTGTAAAGGACAGGGGTGCGCTTGATTTATTACCAGACAAAATTATCATCCATATTGTCCTTATGTCATATTTCTTTAAAGCCAAAATAGTTTGATCCTAAACTTAAGGGAGAAGTTAACGATGTTTCCACCAAACACTAACAAAATGAAGACAGTCTAGCTTTTGCAAAAACAGACGATTATGCACAGGTGTACATGAGTAAATAAATCATGGCTAGTCCTGGGCTATTTCTCACCCGTAAAACACACACTCAGCATTTTACTAAGAGTGAGCACACTTTTTAGCGTAGATTTGAATAAGATGTGACTGACTGTACTACAGCACTGGTAACAGAAAGAAGTAAACATGACATGGAGATCGTTTTTGTTCCGTATCTGGAAATTAAAGCCACTATATGGTGCAGAAAAACTCTAAATCGAACAGTAAACAGGAAGTGATTTGGGACATTATTGGTTTTTGGTAAATACCATCTTTAAAGCAATGATATCATGAAGTTACTGTCCTGTTAAGGTTTTGGAAGATTTTATCCTCATGTTCTGCTGCTACTCTCCGGGAGAGTTATTTAATCCAATCTTGAGATAACCGTGGCACAGATGTTTGTGTCTGTGTGAGCTTAAAGCTGATACGTGTAGTGGTGTTAAAGTAATATTTGTTCCAGGCATTGTTAAATACTGTGAATTAAGACTAGACAGATGTTCATGACACAGCTTCCACCCTCTCCGTTAATTTAGGGATAAGGGGAACCTATTGTGCACATTACGAGCTCTGGGGAGTACACTGGTTGAATGTCTCTGTCGCTGCCCTTCTGACAATTTTTTGCCATTCCTTGCGAACCTTCAAATCACACCAGAACGGTTTGTGTTTGGTCTACATGGGCCTATTGCTGACTTCCTGCGCTCCTCCTCATCTGCTCTGTGCTTTTGATGCCGCTTTGATGCACAGCAACATTTTAAGTGATGCGGAATGGAGAGCTGCTCCTCGGGTACTTCTGAAACATGCCGCAGCATGGTGAAACTACAAGCATTGTCTTAAGTGGATGCAATCAGCTCCAGCTGTACCGAGTGTAAATCCTGGGGTTATACTTTTCAGATATCTCATACTGGGCCTTAAGGCAGCTCTAAGCGATATTTTGATTGGCTGCCCACCGCTAACAGAAGGTGCGAACAGTAGGTGGCTGGGGCTGATGTGTGCCAGATATGACTATATTAAGGACATGCACTTTAAAAAGCCAGAGCTTTTGGCTCACAGGGATTACTTGCACAAATGCTGACCTAATTTTTTTTTTTTTTTTTTTTTTAATTGGCCATTTTTAATATGAGCATCCACCTTGTAATAGTATAAATATGGAAAAATAAAATAAAATAAATAAAGACTAATAGTCCACTTTGTATCAGAGTGCATTTTTAAGAAGCCTTAAGTTTGTTTTCCAAGATCATTACATGTCCAGAAACATCATATTTGGGCAACAAAAAAAGACTAGGGTTTTTTTTGTTGCTACAGTGAAAATAAGTAGAGAACATTCAACAGTTTACTTGTAGGTCATGAAGCAGTTAGCATAAAAGCTTGACTAGTTCTGAGGAAAACAAAATAGACCTGTCAGTGATTAGCACCAGGCTCTGATTCACTCTTATCATGACATCCTGATTGTGTGGTATCCCACGATCGCTGACAACAGCGTGGGCTCTGTCTAAATGAACTGCACTAATGAGAGCTGACTACTAGCACAGAGTGGGAGTGCTAAAGCCAGCAGGGAAGGTGGAGTCATAAACAACACAGGGGGAGGATAGCGAAAGGTTGAGAGAATGAGAGAAGTGAGTCACCCACAAACAAAATCTCCCACGAACTTTGAAAAGTGTGAGAGGACCAGGGCTCGTATGCTTATATCTGGTCGGTGTTAATACTAACAGACATTAATAGACGGGCAAAGGATTGAGGTGGAGGGCTAACAACTAATTAAAGGTCAGTGGCTTTAAAGTGAGACTTGTAGACCAGACCAATGAAGCAGAAATCAAGCGGTGCAGGTGTGACACACCACTTTTTTTTTTACATTTTAAGTACTTTTATGCTTGTCTGAACATGAAGGAGGAAAGACAATTAGCTGACAGTAGTGCTTTTTTAAAAAAAAAAAAAAAAAAGAACAAACACAATCAAAGGACAGATACGAGGGTCAAATTTCTGTTGCGGCAATTTCATCAAAGTTGATCTCATTGCCGCTGCCCTCATCATCATCTCTGCTTTCCAGTTCCAAACTGAGCTCCTGCAGGAGCTGCTCCAGCTCTCGGTTCCTGCGATACATCTGCACATAGTTCTGCTGCAGCTGCTTCTGGTAGCGAATTACTTTGTCCTTTTCCTCCTGCCATATCTTGCGCTCCTCCTCAAAGCTTCCCAGTTGCTGCTCAGCTTTTTGACGCTCAAAAGCTAACTCGGATCTCATCCTGTCCATCTGCACCTTCATGCTCTGCAGCGCCTCGGTGTTGCTCTGCCGCTGAGCCTTCGCTTCGTCGCTCTCGTAGGCGAGCAGCTGCTCCTCGGCTTCCTGAAACACCTGACACTGTCTGTTTCCCGGGCCTTGATTGACCAGAGCATCTCGGAGATGAGCCATTTCCACCTCCAGGCGTCCTACCTTTTCTCTGAGTAGCTCTGCTTCGCTCTTGCGACGCTGAAGCTCATTTTCACACACCTCCAGCTCCAGTGTTCGAGTTCGGATGGTGCCGTGGGCCTCCTGGAGCAGCACCTGGGTGTTGGTCAGCTCGCCACGAGTCTCCCTGAGTTGACCCCGCAGTGAGACGATCTCCCCCACACGCTGAGCTAACTCACTCTGCACTTCCTTCAACTGCTGCTTCAGCAACGAGATTTCCCCAGACTTCTGACAGACCTGAGTGGAGAGAAGCATCGATTTGATCAGTAATTAAATGTCAGAAAAGAGTGAAAATGGTTCATTTCAGAAACTCTCTCTTGAAAAAAATGTCATAAAATACAACCAAAGAGTTTTCAGTCTGAGAGGCTAACGTTTGTGTGTGCAGGTAATTATTTTAGATCCAAAATTAAGTACAAATATAAAGTATATAGCGCTTTTTAGAATAATAATACACTAAAACGTTGCCGAATCATTAAGGTGTGGGGACTGCTTTGAATTTTAGAAAGGATTTGTATTTTACACAAAATCAGTCAGAATAATTAATATAAACCATGAAATAGTTACTTTTACGTTTTGAACTGACTGAACTTTTTCTTATAAAATGTTGGATATTTTTCTTTAAAAGAAGCCTTTTTTTAAAAGTATTTTTTGTTATCACTACAACTCATTGGATGACATTAATTTCATTTCATTCACGATTACAGCAAGACATTCAATTAGTGATTTGATTTGCACAGTTCTTATAGCAGTGATGAGGAGTTTAATGAAGGATGAGATGTGGCAAAAAAAAAAAAAAATCACTAAAAAGGGCTCAATAATACACTTTAAAACTCAAATGTATTTCATGTACTTATTACTATATTATATAAGAGTTTAAAGAACATCTGCTCACCTCCCACTTGGTCTCCTCGAGTCGAGGGCCCAGCTGGATCTTCTCATGCTCATACGAGGTGCAGCGCTCCTCAAGCTGCTCCCTCTCCTTCAGAAGCTGAGCAAAGTCCTCCTGCAGTTTCTTCTTCTCCTGCTGGAGCTGGAAAACCTGCAGCCATAAAAAGAAAAGAGAGAGAGAGAGGGATACACTTAAAACAATGCTTTGTTTTCAAAAGCCAACACTGAATATTCTTGTCTGAGGTTCTAACCTGCAGCTGAAGCACCTGCTGTGCACGCTGGGCTTTCTGAGAGGCGACCTGCATCCTGGTGGCACAGCCCTGCCTCAGCTCCTCCAGTTCCAGCTCAAAGCGCTTCTGCTTCTCCTCATAAACCTGTAAAGCAGAACAACCAGTGGCAGAGAGGTCAAAGTTCAGATCTGTGTAAGTTTAGGTAAAGCAAATGTCCTGCTTGGATATTTTGTTTGGAGGTCTCACCTGACATATTGCAGCTTCATTCTCATCCAGATTGTCTCTGAGTTGCTGCAGCTCCAGCTCTCTCTCCCTCAGTTTGTCCTCTAGATCCCTTACCACCCCCTCATAGCCTTCCACAGGGCCAGGAGAACGCCCACCGGACCCGCTGTCAGACAGAGGCTGCCCCCGCCCACTTATCGACCCAGAGCCTGTGCTCTTACTGGAGGAGGATCGCCCGCTGTCTGAGTTGGAGTGTCCATGTACAGTCACTGGCGGGGCGCTCTTCATGGGCTCTAGGTGGCCAGCGGAAGCCTCCCCCGACGGCAGGTTGTAGCTGGCAGCACTGTAAGGCGGCAGGCTAGAGAGGGAATTGCGTCCAGAGTCTGATAATGAGCAAGACTGGCTGTTACCACCAGCGGCGTTACGCCCACCACTATAGGAGCTACGCTTCTCAGAGCAGGAGGGCGACACATCTCTGTGGGTGGGGCTGAGCAGGTTCAGGTTGTTTTGGCTTTCTGGTGCATTGGCACAATGTCGAGGCGAGAGATACTGCATCGTGGAGCGGCTCTTGGGAATGACGGGTTTGAAGGCAGTGGGCCGCAGCACTGTTTTCTCCATATTCTAGTAAAAAGTAAAAAAGAGTGAATTTGATATAATCTAAAGCTTTACAAAGCAAAATTAAGCCTAAACAAAGCTGTGAATAAGTAGTTAAAATATATTTTATGTGACACAGGCCCTGCTTCTGGGAAATGGAGTCTTTATAGGGCAGACAAAACTGAATAATATGGTCCACATATATGGTATGCACTGTGGAGCCGCACACACTCACCTTCTCAAGTTTTCCTGACACTGGGATCAGTTTAGGAGGAGGTCCTCCAATATTTCCATTTAATCCTTTAATCTCGTCTACTTCACTTCCTGGGCTGCCAGGTGTCACATGACTATCATTCCAGTCACCTATGTAGTCCTCATTCAGATATGTGTAGTTCCCGTTCCCAGTCTCCTTCTCCAGCCCTCTGCTGGACGTCGTGGAGTTCTGTTTCTTGACTGGGGGAATGCTTTGCAGTAACAGATCCTGTTGGGGCGACTCGGAGTCCACGCAGGAAACTCCTGGTGTGGGCCGTCGGACTCTGGCTCCCAGCTCAACAATTGGGCGATGGTCCTGGTAGGGACCAGGGTGGGTGGTGATGAGGCTACCGACAGAACCCATAGGATCCAGAGTGGCCAGTGGCGCGTTGATGGGGGGGGAAGGGGCAGAAGGGTGTCGTCTGCGAGCTCCTCCACTCAGGCCTGAGGTGTGGGGCTCAGCAGATACAGGTAGAGGCTGAACCAGGGCCATGGTGGCAGCTCAGAGAGGTCACTCGTGCTGAAAAAGAACAAATGTGATAGTGTTAAATAGTGACAGACTGATATCGTTCCTTTTTCCCTCTGTCATGGGGACTGTTTCAAAGAGGGACACTCATAATAAATATGGCCCAAACTTCAAAATAACTACATCAGCATACTTTATGTTCAAGAAATCCCTGTATGATTTCAAATAGAGAAGAATCCTTACTCTGTTCTCAGGAATGGATAAAATCACCTCCCAGTGAGACCCGCCCAAGAAAAGCTCACTATGAGGTGTCCAGGAGGCCAAACCACTCAAACTGGCTCCTTTCAATGCACAGTATCATCTACTCTGTACCCCTCCCAAATGACCAAACTCCTCAGTCATCCATCAGAGGAAGGACATTTCAGTCGCTTGTATCCACAATCTGTCTTTCAAGATGACAGTAGATTTACCAGGACATCAACCTTCAAATTCAGCTCACACTTCATAACAGAACTATACAGAGTCCACATGACTGGCAATGCTAGGCCACTTTATCTGTTGACATCTCGCTCCAAAGTTCCTCCAAACGGAACAAGACATTTTTCCCCCCACACTAAAACAACATGAGTGCTAGGGCAAAAACAAACCAATGCCAAATACGTTAATAAAATATGTAAATGAATCAAAATTAACAACTGTCATTCTGTGGAGCTCCAGTTATCCATTTCCTGCACCATGAAAACATTGTTTTGGCTTAAGAGTAAGTCTCAAGTCCTCTGAAAGCCCTTCATAGGTGATTCCTTATAGAAAAATCTGTTAAATCTTAAAACATTTCCATCAGATGCTTCATGCTTTAATTTTTTGCCATGCATAATTTAACCTTTATACTATGAATATTTAATGAGTTACAATCACTCAACTACATAGGAGTGGATCTAAATTTTGCACTTCTTAATTCACATTATTTTTGCCCTCA
Organism: Neolamprologus brichardi; assembly: GCF_056152115.1. Taxonomy (NCBI): domain Eukaryota; kingdom Metazoa; phylum Chordata; class Actinopteri; order Cichliformes; family Cichlidae; genus Neolamprologus; species Neolamprologus brichardi. The sequence continues at coordinate 21,362,687 of NC_142111.1, read as the reverse complement.
TTACTTAATAAAAACAGGAATTATCCACTTGAAATTTTCACAGCTGATAATCACATTTAACCTTTTAAAATCTGCAGCCAAATCAATTTTACACCCACTCCAAGTGTCACAATCTGAAGCTAAAAATCAGACTTTTGTTCAGTGAGATTTTTATGTAACCAACAGCATAACTGCACCAGTTTCATGTCTATGATGCAGATGAATAGAGACATGTATATTTGATCATTCACTGAAGAAAACTTCAAAGAGTACTTTTCTGGGGGGCTAAGTTTCCACCATGTAATATAGGTGGTTGGTTAAAGCAAGCTGGAGCGCACATTTTGATACCAGACTTACTTTTCTTACCATAATTCCTTCTATATCAAAACAATTTTTAATATAGTGATTTTTTTCACACTCAACTGTAGCTCAAGGCCGTGAAATGGAGAAACGACACAAGTGTTCACATCTTATGGTTAAAGTTTCAGCATATCCTTTAAGAAGTTTCTCAAAAACCTTGTAGGCCCTTGCTCAAAGAGAGTCTCAGGATCAGGAGGCTGAGCAAGTAGATGAAGACTGCGTGTTCCCCTCTAAAGTCATTTCATCTTATTTGGTGTGAAGCACTGACTGATTCTTCAATGATAACTGTCATAGTTAGGGCAAGGTCTTATATTAAGCCTTATAAAATCAAGTTGAATCTTAAGTACTTAAAGACAAAAATCAGTCACTGTCTGAGTGCAAACTAGCAAAACATGATAATCATAGCATTTTTCTATCAAAGGCTTTGTTAATAGTGTTTTCAAATAGCTGTGTCAAAACCTGTTGCTATAATATTTACTGATCTTATTCAGCAACTAAAGAAATGAGCTGAACTGGCATGTTTTTCTTTAAGACCTAACAAGAAGTGATTGCAGCATTCAAATCTCCCCACAGGGTTTCTTTCAAGGAATTTTTCTCACAGCGCCTATGACACAGACAACACAGAGATGATATACAGTAGACTGAAGGATACAAATATCCCACAAGACCATGGTGGGCCACACACAGACAGCCAGGGACAGGCCATTCATTATATCCATCCAAGCAGCACAAACAGGGCTTGAGGCATAGGGCAGCACAAGGAAGGGGTCTCTCTTCATTTGAGATGTAAAATGCCTCGTAACATGCTGGCATTTTCCCTGACAGCAACAAAGGCTACTGTCTCCACACATCTTATCAGCCTTAGGAACAACTGAAAAGTTCATAACTGTGGATAATACCACAAAAGGTAAAACACTGAGAAGAGGAGACAGGTTGAACTTGGCGTGGTACTTCTGCAGTGGGTGTTTAAAGCTACTAAGTAAAGGCAATAATACACAGAGAACAATTTTTAAAAAGCGTGACAGACTTACTTTTTCACTCCTTCACACGTCTGGTGGTAAATGTTGACATTATAACAGCAGGCACAACAGACTATGATATCAACAGTTTATTCCCGGCGCTGCCCAGCTGTCGAGCGTGAAGAACAATGGACAACAGGACGCCTGATGATGAGATCATCGTGTACAAAAACCAACAACGGAGCCTCTTGTAGACTAAAAACAACATCACGGTGAGTCAGACTGTCAGGATATCCAACCTGTGGGTGTGTCGTCGCCTTAAGTTTCAGAGAAGTCATTTAAAGTATGACAGGAATTCAGTTTTCACTACGTCACTCACACGTTTTGGTTGTTTACATGCACCCATGTCTCTTTTCCCACCTGTTTTCTAATCCCTAGTTAGGCCTCAGGCCTTTCGACCACATGTAAACTGTGTTTTAAGTCACTCAAAACTTTTTTTTTCTTCTTCTTTTTTTTTTTAAAGCCAACACCAAATAGGGAGAAGATGTTCAGAAGTTGAATTGCATGTAGCTATGTGGAAAAGGAAAAGGAGGATACTTTTATCTCCGTTTCTGACATCACAAACATGGTTCTGTGTTATTGTTTGCGAGCTTATTAATAGCCAATGTTTCCACATCAGTTTTTTGCATTTTCGTGAGAAATATATATATTTCAAAATAAAAGTAGAAAATCCCGGTTTAAAAAATAAAAATAAAAACCCCACCTGTGAGGCTGTAGCATATATCCTGTTTCCTCCCTAGTGTTTGTCTGTCTAGCTCTGTGCTGTTTTTGTTCCTTGATGTGCTCCCTTGTGCGTGTCATGTTTTCCTAGTTTAACTTCTGCTCTTCCTGATGGTTTCCAGAGAAGTCAAATAAAGGAGGAGTCCTGCATTTAGCTCCTCTCTATGCCACACATCATGGCACCTGCTGCTTAAAAAATAAATATGAAAAAAAAGAAAGAGGTGTTTTGCTTTTTTATAATTTGATCAAACTGATCTACTTGTATCTCAAATATTTTTGTATTTTATAGCTGATTAATTATTATTACCCACCCAGGCGGTGATCATGGAAATCAGCTAGTTCTAAATCTATTACAAGGCATTTTGTATTTTTTTCCTTATAAGATGAACTCTCCAAGATTGTAACCATTTTTGTTTTTATTAAATTGTTCTTCCAGGTTAACAATATAGTGTTAGGGTTACCCCCATCAGAGGGTCAGTGTTTTTGTAATTGGTCTGGGAGAAAAATAGGAATAAACATTAAAAGAACTAAAGAAAATTATAATAAAATAAAAAAAACTTAAAACAGAATGCACAGTAGCGGTTAGCACCGTCACTTCACAGCAAGAAGGGTTTAAATCTACCACCCACCCGGGGCCTCTGTGTGGCGTTAGCATGTTCTCTCTCTCTGCCTGTGTGGGTTCTCCCACGGTCCACAGACATGCATGTTAAGTTATCTGGTGATTGTAGATTGGCTGAGTGTGAACATTTGTCTGTCTCTCTGTGATAGCCCCGTGATAAGACTGGTGACCTGTCATGGGTGAAGCACTAGCCCATAGCAGCTGGGATAAGCTGCTGTACCCCTTTTGGATAATTGGATGGCTGCATAAACTAACTATAACCCTCTCGACCAACCTTTTGACCTTTAACGTTGACACTTATTGTGAAGTAGGCTTGCAGAGTTTCTAGCCAAACAGCTGTGCCAAGTCATTTTCCAACCTACTAGGTTCACAGGTTTCTTAAAGCTTTTGCTGTGATTCAACTGTGATTATCACATGTTAATCAGCACCGTGGAAACCTGGCTGATCCCAAGCTATTGTATGTTCAGTAGATAGTGAAAATGCAAAGAAATGAGAGAGCATTTTAGTCCAATGTCTGTTAATATGTTTAGTGTGTCTTGGTACTCTCACATAGCAAACTTTTAGAGGTGGTACAGCTTTAACAAGAAAAGTATTGATTACATTACATCACTCTGCTGCTATTAGAAAGTCAAAAATCCATTAGCTTCTGGGCAACTGGGATCTGCCCATTGATCATCTTTGGTTAGTCAGTTAATGGACTTTTAAATTGAAACTCCATTAAACAAAAAAAAAAATTAAATCAGTGTCAGCATGAAGGAAAAGTAAATGAATAGCAGCCGGAGCAACATGTGGTGTTGTGGATCAGACTTAACGGTCCCCAGAGGCAGAGCAAGGAGGATTAATCTCATGCGATTTCTCTATACACTGATAAAACTAATTCATCCATGACAATATTTATTACAAATAATCCCATGTGAATAGCATGGAATGAGAATGACTGAGTAACTGCTATTAGAAAAAGAAAGCCTCAAACCTAAAATTGCCTTTCTTAATACTGAGATTAAAGAAACCCCAGAAGATTATCTCCAGCCAACTCTACAGCTTATTTCAATGAGAAAATTCCTCCAGGCTGATTTAAAAAGCACCAGTTAGTGAACTCACCCGGCTGCATCACAAATAAATTTAAAATCTTTTTTGCTGTGACATATGATTATTTCAAGCTCCATATCGACTCGTTGCTTTACGTGACTCACAATTCATAGCAATCTTTGTTCATCTTATACCAAGCATTTTCATAATAAATAAGTTGTATGAGAAAAATCGTTAACTTAAAAAGGCTGCCAGTGTTTTGTGGTTCAATAAATCTTTTTGTATAAGATGGTCATGAAGAATGTGCATTTAATACATTAATCCTTCAGGGCAGAGAAACACTTCTCTCTAGTGCTGCTTCAACATTTATCTTTATCATGCTATGATCACAAGGTAGCAGCACTCTAAACCATACCCTACTTTATTTGTTTATGTTTCTGTAGATGGCATCATAATTTTTAAGTTTTAATTTAATTAAAAGTGAACATCATGTTGTATTAAATGAGACATTAAACTACTAAAATCACAGATTAATCAAGAAACTTTATATTCTTCCTCAGATTTCTACACAGTCTAACAAATTTCTGCAGCTGAAGGAGTCGCCCCCTGATGGTCATTAGGAATAATGCCAGTTTTTCGCAACATCTATTGTTTGTCCAACCTATACCCAAGGGAAAGCTTTACTTTATGTAAAAGTACCCAAAAATGTTAAACTGCCACAGATTGATGATGATGTGCTCATACTTGAGCTCTCCCAACTGCAAACTGTTTATATACTAAACCTAAACCTTTTTCAATACTTCTTTTGCAATAAAAAGTTTGAATATTTATGCAACAACTAGACAAGGAATTCTAGTTCAGTCTCCTCCTTACGTTTGGTTTCCACAGGTCTTTATTCCTGATCACTGAGTCCATTTGTTGCCCTCAGTCTCCCCAGAATGAGCTCTAATCCCTCAAGATAACTAAAACTATGCAGGCACTCTTCTAGGCGAAGCACATGGGGTCTCAAAGTGTTTTTAAAGCCCCCGTCATGTTCATGCAGTCCTAGTTTCCCTTTTGTTGTCACAGTGACTGGGGGCCTCAAACATTAGAAGGGGAAAGAGGAAAGAAAAGGGGAGGAGGGGGTCATAGGGCTGACAGGAAGACCAGGACCCCTTCTTAGCATCTTAAAGCCTCCAGTCCTGCTATAGCTTTTACAATCTTCCACATGCTCCCACTTCCCTAATTGAAGATAAATGGACAATAACAGCTAATGGTAGTGGAAGGGAACTATAAAGAGGGGCTGATGGATATAATATACTTATATTATGGTTTACAAATATTCTGTGGATGGGCACAATTTGCCATTTTCCTTGTAGATTAAATGTGTCAAATACCTTTATATTACTACATGATATCTCATGTGATATAGAGTACTGACGCCAGTATTAAAACACGGTTCTTATCCCTTTTATATATTTTATGCATAAAGCAACATCAGACTCAACTTACAAGTTTCCTAATAAAAAATTATCAAAATGATCATTTTAATTGAGTAAATTTATACATTTACTAAATTAATTTAGTAAAATTATAAATCACAAGAAGTCAGAGACATTTTCTGACATGTAAAAACAGCTGAATTGAAATAGCGAGCTAATATGATACATTAGCAAATTAAATGCATGCAACTCTTGTCTAGAAATCACTAATACAATGTTGTTGAGGCCCAGCACCCAGTCAAGGCATCCACTTGGGCCCATGCGCGCACACACATGCACACACAAAAACACCGCATGGAATGCAAGTAATATTAAAACCACCCCCAGTGTCCACTGTGTCAGCTGATTGTGAATGTGAGCAGACTGTTTTTGTCTGGGAAAGGCTTTGAAGGCTTTAATGCCCCTCGGTCAGCCAGTCACTCCTCCAGCAGCAGGAATGTGTGGCACTCCAGCTGAGGAGGAGACCAAACATGAGCAGTGGTCAGTGTGGGGTCGTGTCGAGTCTGCAGCCACCCATTTTCTGATGTCTCATCACTCAAAAGCCACAGGTTGCAAGACGAGATGTAGAGTAATATTTCTTCCGCGTCAGACATTTTTCATTGCGGCAGGCAACAGTAGCAGTCTTAGGAAATCTGCTGTCACACAGAGGCATCAGGATTTTATCCTCTAAGCTTTCAGTGCTGACAGTTTTATAGGGTTACTTGTATAGATGGAGCACCGGAGAAGCAGCATAGAGAGAATCTGCAATTGCGGCACTTTTTAAAACGTAATAATTCAGCATAAAGTTATGTGGATCAAAATATTACAAAATAAAAGTCAAAGCATTATAAAGTACACACTTTTCACTACAACACTTAATGAAGCTCTCTAGGTAGGAATGATCTGATCAATTTATTTTAGGAACATTGACCATATACTCTTGTATTGTAAAAGATACCCCTCACCAAGAGATGATAATGACATCTCTTGGAACAGAAGAGTCGCAACTGGGTTATGTAGCTTACAAGTCTGCAGCAACTGTGCAATGTTATCGTGTCAATATGGCCAAGAATCTCTGACGAATGTTTCCAGCACCTTGCCGACTCTGCCATTGAGAATTAAAGCCGTTCTGAAGCAAAAGGGGATCCAAACTACCACCAGTAAGGTGTACCTACTAACGTGTCTGGTGAGTGTATATCTCGTTTGAAAGAGGTCACTTTCTCGTCACACCTTGTCAAATGACTGCAAATGTTAAGAAAATATTATACTGGCTAAATAAAAAGCAATAGTGAACACTTCTGAGTAAATCATAGTGGCTCAAATTTCAACTGAAATTACTGATCTTGACCTTCCTCGTCTTCCTCCCCTCCCTCTGAGATTGCTTCCATCCACAGCTGGCATCAACCTTCAAACTCATCCTAGCTGGCTGTACAGCACTTTCACCGGGATATTTTTGGTTAAATTACACCATTAGTAACAAGTGTGAACAATTTTGAGCTGTTGTGTTTAATAAATGACACCTGTGCTGTAGCTGTGTTTACCTTCTGCTGCCAGTGGTTGGCATAAAGCTTTACAAGTGAATTACTGTGCAAATTCGTTCTTTAGTGAGTGAAAATGTGTTTAGAGTTTTGCAAGAAGGTTAAATTGGCTCTGCAAAGTCTGTCAGGGGTGACTGATTCAATAAACTGGCTTAGGGCTGAGAATTTGGTTCAGTGAATGGGAATTCACGTTATTCTAAAAAAAATCCACCATGTTTTTAGAATAAAGGTGTTAAAGGTGCAAACACAAGAGGGTAGTTTCTAATCTGTGGCAAGTTTAACTTTGTGGAGTCACACATGCAGCTGCTGAAGGGGGAAAGGTAAATACAATAGGGAGCTTTAGGTGCCGTGACCTTTCTCCGAGGGAAACAGGAACTTCCAATCAGCAAGTTTTTGTTACCGGTAGGGAAGGGCCAGTGCTAGCTGATTTGTAGAGACTACACTTTCAAAATAAATGTTCGGGACTCTCCATCAGTAAAACACAGCAATGGCATCAGAAGGATGAAAAAATAAAAATATGTATGCTAAAATGATTTCCCAAATATACTTGGGTGGCCGTTAAAATACCTGGGCTGTCCTCCCAAGTAAAGTCTATGTCCAGGGAAAGACTGGATCATAACCATCCCTTTGGAAAATGCTCCCAATCTACTTCAGTTTCATTCATGCATTTAAAACCAGCATTTGCTAAATGCTAAACATCTTTGCTTCTTCCGTTTTGTAGATTTTTTGTTATTATAATTTCTAACAAGAAAAAAAAGAATACCAGAAATATGAAGACTTAAAAAAAGGCTGCCACAAAAGCAGTTCAATATTGTGTACGACGGAGACAACATAGAACTTAGAAGTGTGTAGAGTTCACTCCATACTGGACATAAAACAGGTGCTCTACTTTCAAAGAGTGCAGTCAGTAAGCCTGCTTTGGTGCTTTACAACCCACTCCTTGAGTGGAGCCTCAGTGTGAACATGCAAACAGAGTAAGAGTTTGTAAGTACAGGCTGCAGGCGCCTATAAAAGCTGGCCAATCAGCTTTTATAGTCTGGACGGCCCATGTGATCTGCATTAAGTTTAATTTATGACTTAATATATAAGGTATATACAGACCATTAGAGCTACAAAAATGAGAAAATCTTCATGACTACACTTGTGGAATTTATTTACATAAATGTATTTCGAGTGTATTAACATTTTGTTTTATAGAGATATACGTGGCTACTGTATACTGATTAGCACAAGGATAACAACTCTCTTAAACAAAATATTAATATGCTGTAATTATATCCAGCACACCCATGTGCTTGTGCTAATCAGTACACCACAGTATACAGATTAGCACAAACATTGTTGAAATGCGTAGTAAGAGTTTAACCAGGTACTATAAATCATGGAGTAGCTGACACTGAGCAGCAACCTTGGAGCTGAGAAGTGAAGCCAATCTGTAAATGCCAAAAAACTGCAGTTCTTCCAATGACCATGTTAAAATATCCAACTATGTTTATAGCCCAGTAATGACATCTATGGCTGGTTTCCCACTTCAGAACAACTGTACAAATGGGTAAGGGGCCACTTTGAGTTACAGGTGTAGCCATTGGCTTGACTTCACCTCAGTCAATTCCACTGAACTGGATCTCAGCAGTGTCCGTGCTGTTGGCACGTTTTGCATAATTTTTAGTTAAATTATCTGACTGATATTATGCATTGCTATGCGTTACAAACCATCCAAGACATTTGGGCTTTACTTCAAGTGAGTTAAATTCTAGTTTTCTGTTTAATCAGTTTGTTACTTAGCACCAATAAGCATCCCTACAGTTTATGAACACAGCTTGCTAACCAAGCATGGCAGTGTTAGCTGTTGGCTTGAAACTCCACAATCTCATCCAAATATGGTCACTTCTGGCTTTAAAAGCCCATCCAAAAACATAGCATTAGTCAAAACACACTGACAGTGAGGCCTTAAAGTCTAGAAGCAAATGAGTTATGGTATGGCTGTGTCTATCTTTTACATACAGTCTATGCTTATGACCCTCCAATGTCAGCTTTTTGCCACAAAAGACAGACTAGAGGTTTGCTACTACATTAAATAGCTTCTAAATGCTTTGTCCCTTATATTCATGCAAAGAAGAGATTTATTAAGAGACAGGACATTATTAAAACCCCATCATTTTAACAACTTTGAACCTGCCCTTAAAACGAAAAAGTTCTTTCACACATCTTCATTTCTGTGGTGAAATAAGGAACAAAAATCAATAAAGAGAGATCAATACATTCACAAAGAAATGCTGAGGATTCAGTCTACAGGATCAGACTATATGCTGCACATAAAATGTGAAGGAAAGTCTGCAGTCTGCTCTGAAAAACTCCACTCAGGCAGGCTGCTCCAATCACAGCGGCATATTTTATTACACGTACAGCAGTAAACTGTAGATACATTTCAGCAGCATTCTCTGGCATGCGTGGCAACCTTTCGTCTGACTGCATCTGAGATTGGCAATTAGAGACGCAAACAGTATAAAAGCCTTTTTATAGAGGCCGTTTATAAAGATACAGTATATGCAGTTTATTAGCCATGCCCTTTAAAACTGCAACGTCACACAAACCTGCTTTGAGACAAACTGAAAGAGCCTACTCTAAGTCCTCCTTTGTTAGCGCCACACCATAAACACACATCCACAACCACAGAGGTGAGTCTAAAAATATTCCAACACCAGGTGAAGTGTTGGAACTGGAAAAAAGTTGTATTATCCCAGCCCTCATCCGAGACTCAGAGGTGCTAGGAGCAACAGCTCGGACTCAAAGAAGAACATGGGCAGAAAGAAGTAAAGAAGAGAGAGCTTCAGTTTTCCCCAGAGAGGGTCCACATGAGGGAACAAACAAATGAGTCTAGAGATCCCCTCCTCCACTCTCCATCAAACTTCTGAATCCAACTCTCTCTTTCTGTCACACCCCCAATCTCCTTATTCTTTCCCCTCATACTGGAAACTGGAACACAGAGAGAAAACTGTGACAAAGCTATTTTGGTTCGTAGACAAACTACCTTTCCACAGGCAGACACCTCAGTGCCCCGACAAACACCCCGGTTATCATGCCAAAAGGTAATGTTCCCAAGCAAACTTTTTCAGACAACTCAAATAAATAAAACCAATATTAGATTCCCCAAGAGAATAACTGAATAAAAAAGGGAATAAAAAACCTTTAGAAACTGTAATTAACAGCTGAAAGGTGCTATGAATATGTACCACATATAACTGTGATAAATATTAGACCACAAAACACCTTCTGAATCATTCAGTAAGTAAACCCCAAACCATTTATCATTACACAACACTCAAATCCATTAAAACATTAAGGGCTGGCCTTCAAAAAATATAAAACCATAATTTAGCCCTTTTTCTCTTTTCTGCAGTGACTAATCGTCGTTTTGATGCTGAAAGACTGTCTATAAAATGTCAGGCTATATAACAAAAAGACAGAAAAATCACAAATAGAGTGCAGTTCAAATGCTAAACATATGATTTAGACCTGACGAAGAGAAAAACAACAAGTCATTACATTTGAGGCAGGAAAAATACAAGAATAAAGACCAACAAGTCAGCCATTACAGTGGTATTTTGTACCGTGTGGTTTTCCTGTAAGTCGGGACTTAACGCCACCCTTCTAGAACCTTTTTGACATAAATATTACCTTTTTGAAGCCCATGCATACTGCATTATAAGTAGTTCCACTATACAGAAGTGGTGACCAGTATATTTAAAATATTTGACTAAACAGGCATTTTTCTACATTTATGGTCCATTTGCAAAATATTTTGCTATGAAGTAAGAGAGATTCTGGATTTAAAACATAGAAATGCACTTTCCAATGACCATGATGCTCTAAAAGCTACTTTCAGATGCTCACTTATTCCCAAAGGGTCTCCACACCAAGTAGTTCTGCATGTTTGATTTGGCGTTTTTTGTCCTTTCTGACATAGCCCCAAAAGGCATTTGTGTCCTCCTGGGATCAAACAGGGGATCTTTCACCTGTTAGGCAAATGTGTAAACAGAGGCCCTTACGCTTAAACTTTACTATACAGTAACCTCTACTTGCCACCCATGCACTACTGAGCAGCTACAGAAGAGTAATCAGTGAAAGGTCATGGCAGTTTTTTCCACCTTTTTTTTTGCCTACAGCTACTGTTAACTATGAAATCTTACAGTTATTAAAAACAATACTGATGTTTAACAATTTCTGCTTATTTAGACTGATTGGGAGTCTAAACCTAAAGATATTTAATTCTTACTTTAAGGAGATTATAAAAATTTACATGGCATACTGATTAGGAAAACAATAAGTGCATGCTGATAAGCTAACAGAGTAATCAACTAATTGTTTACATTTCTTTACACAAATGTAAAAATTCTTCTCTTTTTACCTTAATGTACAATAATCCTCTGTAACTTTCAGTCACAGTGGGACTCCCACTGTGAATGTCAAACACCGTCCATCACTTTCAATGGCCAGGTAATTAAAAGGTAACTTCCTGTTTCTCCAACGGTTTTTTCCTGCGAGTCTCTTACCCCAGTTTGTTCCTTGCATAGCTGCTCTAATGTCTGACCAGCTCCTGATCATCCAGCCTCCTGCCCCTTCGTGTCTCACTCCGTTCCTGTTTCTCTGTTTCTGACCAACCCTCCTGAGAGGGAAAAAACTTCTCTAAAACCCCCCTTCCCCAAAAAAGAAACCGCTCATTCTCAAGGCAAATGCCACCAATGTGAATGAGAGCACAGTCCCCTCCCCTTTCCCTGCTTTTCACTCTCTTTCATGCATCCCACCTCCTCCTCCTCTCAGCACTACCCAGCCCCTCTCTGACATATGCACACCTCCTCTCGCCATGCTCCACTCCTCTGCCATTTCCTTTGACTAAAGAAACTATACTCTGCAAGGTCCTCTACTGCCATTGTCAGGCAGTTAAAAGAAGAGGATGCAAGGGAAGGGGGGAAAAAGCTGTCAGTTAAAGATCATTCTGATCTCTCCACACATTTTAAACAAAGTAAAAAATAAAAAATAAAGTGGTGCTGCATCTCACTCTGTAAAGGTGCAGAACCCCCTGCAACCCTGAAGTGGCTAAATGAATGGATGGCATTATTAGCTGTCCAAATTGAGTCTTTAAAGAAGACGTGGTAAACACTAAGATTTAGAGTGAAATTGTAGTTTTATGGAACTACAGATAAAGGAGCCTGTTTAATTAACTCCCAGAAAGGATTAAAACAGGTAATTATGCTACGAATTATTAATTAGAAGAAGCTGCCACTGAAAGATTAGAACTGGTTTACCTTAAAGGAAAAACAGCCAAGTGAGGATTTTGATATTTTAAGAAGCAATTCTGGATGTAAGACATGCAGACACATTTAAAAACAACATGGTAATGATGATCCCTGCTCTAAAAAGTCTCATGAAAACAAATGCCAGTGAAAAATACAAACGAGAGCAAAGTATATAATGAGCCGTAGTACTACAACTAAAGCAGTATCCTGCACAATCACCTCGCAATAGAATTGTTAAGGTACTCCACACACAATGATTTTGGGGGTTTGAGCAGTAAGCGGCTACAGGTAGGAATAGATGGTGCTAAGCAAGCACAACAACAATAAGGGTTTCATATAATATATGGATATATTTTATACCTGCATTATATTTTAGCATTTCAATGTCTTGGGGGTTGTACATAAAGTGATAACATCCGTTTGCAAACAGCTGCATATTTGCTCCAAGCATCTGTGAAAGGGACAGTTGAAATTTTTACAGAAGTGACGAACAGCTCTATAAATAAACACTGTTTACATTTCAACTGGTTTAACTGGTGCAGGAATCTAGTGTACATGCTTTGATAATAAAAAAAAAAAGAAAAGAAAGTACAACGACTCTTGAGCACTTTTGTCTGGTTCAGGTTTCATTTTTAAAAGTGCTTTACAAGTGTTTTCAAAAGATTGAGGTTCTATTTATTCAGTGGGCAAGGGGGCTGTCGTGTCGTGTGCACACAAGTATTTATTGTGAAAGCATTGGAGCCTCCATTCACAGCACACACCCACACGCTTTGTGACAAAAACATTCTTCAGTCTTGGACTGCAGCTAGCGATTGTAGTCGTTTTTCTGCTCTATGGCCTCTGAAAGTTCAGCATCGTGGCACATGAATCAGTTCTCCTCCTGTTGGTTCTGGTTAACACGGCCCTTCAGATTACAGCATATTTTCAGAGCAGGAGGAGGAACAAAGTGGACATGAAGTACATCTGACAGCAAGATGGTATTTCACTGGATTATTATTCACTTTTAATGAACCCAGAAACCAGGAGATTAAGAATCTCTTGTCTGGATTAGTGCTACCAGAACTCAAAAAACCCTCCTTTTTTAAAATATTTGATTATATAATCTCATTTAGAATATACACTGTCAGCCCTTGTCCAGACAGACAGCATTAACTTTGCATGTTTTTCCAGTGGTGGGAGAAACCAAAGCTCCTGGGGAAAACCCACACAACCACCGGGAGAAAATGCAAACTGTCTAGATTCAAACCAGGACTCTCTTGCTTTATGACAATATTGCTAACTAATTAAGCCACCATGCTGTCTAAATGAAATAAAAGAAACTACACATGGCCACAAAACTATCCACTAGAGAAAGTGTTTAGAGCGAGCTTGGCAGCACTGAACTTTCAAATTAATCAAATCAGTCTTATTTATATAGCACCAATTCACAACAATAGTCACCTCAAGGTGTATTCTATTGAGAGAACCCCAGCAATCATAAAATTCTATATGAGCAAGCACTTGGCAATGGTGGGACGAGAGAACTGCCTTTTAAGAGGAAGAAACCAGGTTCAGGTAGGTGCGGGTATCTAGTGCAACCAACTCTGGGGTGAGAGGAAAGAGAAGAGACCACAAAGAGACCACGAATAACAAATGAGACAAAACATTAACTATAGGAGAGAACAGATAAAAGTTACAGACAAGCATATAAATGCATCAGGAATTAAAAGAGGGAAGTAGACGGGTGGTGATGAATGCCAAGTGTATCATAGGAAATTCCTCAGCAGGCTGAGCCTATTCCAGCAAAACCAAAAAGAACCTCATCCAGCCCCAACTACAAAAGTCTGAAGCCCAATTTTAAAAGCAGAGATGATGTTGACAATGTACACCCTCTCCATCTTCTCTGTTTCATATGTGGTTCTAGACCTTAAATACAACCCAAACGTCTGCAAGCTCTCTATTGATATATTCAATCAATTATACAATTCCCTCATTCCCTTCACTGCAGAAATTAAGAAAATACTAAAACAAATCACCAAATATAGTTATAGTGGGTATAAATAGAGGTATGGTTTATACAGTTTCCACCAACATTTGAGACAAATATTTGTTTCTTAAGTTTCTAAATGCTGCCCTGTTAATCTCGCATGTCTGCTTTTAGTGTTGTGTGGGTATAGGTTGAGTAACAATTTAAATTTATTAAAGTTTCATGCATGTTGGCTTACTCTTATACCAGCATTACTAACTGAACTTCAATTTAGGATTATCAGACAGTAATCGCAGTTTAATCGAGGATATGACATGCTGAAGTTTATTCCAACATGGCTTTGGCAGCATTCAGCGTTTGCCTCGACCTGTAAGCCACCATCTGGTCAATAAACATGAAAAAAAGGAAAAAGGAAACAGGAGATGGTGTAGTCAGTGTAGCTCAGTTGCTCCCACATAAAGAGAGGGCTAAAGTAGGGTACGAGAAGTAGGCTATGCCCTGCCACCACCGCCTTACACACATACAAACACAGATTTGTCCCTCTTCCTTTTCAACTCTCTCTTTCCCTGCTCGTAGAACTGGGTCACAGTAGTAGGCACAAGGTTTGTCCTTCAGGCAACAAGACGTGATGCTGGGGATGGAGTTCAAGGTCGTTCTTGATCAAGTCTCAATGGGAGGTCTTGAGAATACTAAATGGGCCACAAGTGAGGTCTCATCAGCCTGCAGCCAAAGCAACAGAAACTGCTCTCTGTTGGAGGCTACCATTTGAGAACAAGCACCATTAATCAGCCGCCTGGAGGCCACAACTGCTGGACTAAAGACGCAGGCTGCAAATCACCGCTGTGAATGCCACCATTAACACTACCACTTTACTGGCATGGGATGGCCAACATGACTCAGCCCCTATTTGAGGGAACTGATTTACAGGCTGAAGCAGCAGTAAAGTAAAATTCTGTAACTTCTCTATCTGCAGGACAGCCGAGTTAAAACCATGAGGAATATTAGAGGGAAATTCCAGTAAACTAAATGATTCCAGTGTGGCTTTGCAGAAATATTGGGTACATCTGTCTGTGGTCTCCAGTTTTTCTTCCTCAGTCATATAAAGTTTATTATCCTACAGTGATACTTAAAATGTTTTGGAGTGCCAGGAGTAACATAATTTCTAGTGAACACTGAAAACGGCTCCCGAGAGCCCACAGTTCTACTTTATCTACATCTATAGCGGCTGCCCATCAGGTGGTCATCCACAATAAGCTGTGTTGCCATCTCTCTGCGGTCCGTCATCCTGCTTCCTTCTATAGTTTCATAACAACGGCTCCCGTCTGGGAACAGAAACCAACAGAAAGCTAGGCCATCCATCAGTGTCCGTGCTGCCTCGGCATGGGGACACACTCCCATTGGACGCTGCAGCTAAAACTGGCCTTGACCAGCCAGCCCTTTGGACCACTTACCTCCAAAATAATCCACCATGGCACAAAGCAATTCATGCACACCTCCCAAATAAAACTGCTGAGAAAATTTCAGCAGTAGGGTGATTCATCAGTATGAAGAGAGAAGCTAGAGAAAGGGACGTTTGTAGATTAAAATAAGTAGTCCTACTGAGCAAGTCCAGTCATACATAAATCCACACAAATGGGCTGTTTTGAGCTGGCAGGGACCCGACTTAACCACACTCTGATTTACTGTATAATGTGGCAAAGAGATTAGGGTTATGCTTCCCGCTCTGGAATTACAGCAATACCCTATCCATGATTAAGATCTGTTGCAAGCTCCCACGCAGCAAGAATGTGTTAACGTCCACGGCAGCACTATGCACGCTGCAACATGTGGGCCACGCTGAAGCCAAGTCACAACGTCAAAGTGTCAAACAGGAAATGACCATTAGAGAAAACCTAATGCGGGTATGAGGAAATGGCCTCAACATATGAAGAGGTTTTAGCAGTACTGCATGCAAGAAACTCCTCTTACCTGTCACTGACACCCCGTCTTCAGCTTCTGGAGGCCTTAGAAAATCATGTACGAGTCCGTTGAGCATCTCAGGAACTCGTCATTCTTCTCGTCGCCTCTCTGTTCTCCCAGACTGAGGGGATAAAACACACACACACAAAAAAGCACAATGTTGAATCAGCAGAAGAGAAGCAGCGAGACTACTACTGCTGTGGGGAGGCTGGAAAACGTGAAAAGTGACAAGTGTGTTTATAGAAGTCGGCAAGAAAGAGGAAAATCTGAGTCACAATGGCAAAAAGACTTCACGTGGAAGAAGCCTGAGAGTGAGGGGATTTTTCCTTGTCAACAAGAGCGAAGGCTGAACACAAAAACGTGCACCTCGTTTAAAGCAAAAACAAAAAAATAACAACTACACCCTGGGACAAGTTTTAAAATGCTCGTGTTGATTCTTTTCCATGTTAGGGAATCGTGTGGGGTTTGTGGGTTTTCACAGGAAATCACTTTCTAAGGTTGAGCAAGGTTTAGAAATTATACCTAAAAATTCTGAATTGACTTCTACCTCCACACCTAAAAAGACAAAACCCGCTGCCACCATCTGGAAAGATGTACAGAGTCCATCTGCAGCTCATTAAACTGACGTATTGCTAGTACAGCAATAATTTCGTTTGTAATGGAAGAGGACAAGAAAAGACTGTGAGAAGTGCCAGAGGTGAGTAGACAAGACAGCCTTCATTTCACACTAAATATTCAAGCCTGCTGCTACAGTGAGATCACCCTAATTGTGGCACAATCATGTTTTCAGTAAATATTGTGCTGGGAATGAAACACTGACAGTAACAAAGAAAGAACTGCACCAAAAGTCTAATGCCATACACCAGAGGCTTTATCTATCAAACTACAAGGTACTGCCGATGAAAATTAGCCCGTATGGATAAATACTGTCCATTCAACTGATGGGATAAAGTGTTAATTAATGTGCATTTTCCCTTTTTAAAATAAAAAGGGAAAAAATTACATTTCAATTTTTTGCTCTTTCCAGGTCAAATTTTCAAGTTGCGATGCATCTCTTCTTAATTTTTATAAATATCTACAGAACCCAAGTACCACACAATTTATTTTACATTTAATTAACTATAATTACAGTTATAAAGGTATTTCTCACTGCAAAATGGGCCTTTTTGGAGGGTGTGACAATGCACATAATAGCAATTGGTCTCCACACAAAACAAAAGTAAGTCTATGAGGTATTATTATAGAGAAATGCCTGCATTCTTTTTTTATGTCTATCTGATAAATGCAAAAGTTTACTAACCACCAATTTTAAAAGAAAAAAAAAACAACAACTTAAAAACATTTTTTAATGCAACATTACATGTGCAAGAAAAGCTCCGAGTGAAACTACACATTCCCACAGTATTACATAAGAGACAATGCAGGCCTTAGGACTATTAAACAAAGAAAAGCACATCAATGTGTATCAATACTTGAAACATAAGAAATTTCTAAAATGACAAAACAAGGGATGCACAACTTGTAAATGTACAATATTTTGCCATGTACGGGTAGGCTATAATTTTCTTCTGCAGTTAGTGGCAAAAGCTTCTGGCTTATATCAGTGTAAATTAGAATTTGTCTTTTTCTGTAGTTCATTTTACTTGAACCAATATTTCTCGAAAACTTGACTGTGCCGCAAGCAATTAGGATTATTTCAGTGTACTGTAGTAGCAGGGCTCAATATTTAGTACGAAATGAGTGCTGTCTTGTCTCCTTACCTCTAAATTATTGCTTTATTAGTAATACGTCAGTTTAATGAGCTGCAGATGGACTCTACTTCTTTCCAGATGGTGGCAGTGGTCTGTTGTCATTTTAGGTGTGGAGGTAGAAGTCCAGAAACCCAGAACAACTTTTTCCACCCCCACTTTGAAACCAATAATAATTTCCATAGAATCAGAGATGTGTCCATCCATATGTTCTTTCACCCATCTATCCAGGATGGATGGATAGATGATCATCAACTCAATCCTTTAGCTGTTTGAGTTTAAAATTTAACTAAATGTAACTACAAAGACTAAACTGAAACAAGTCTACTCCACAGTTCGAACTACAAAAAAAATGCAACCCTATATTAACTGAAATTGGGGTTTATATTTGTTATTAAAAAACACAAACACACACGCACACACAAAGATGTCTGTAAACCCTTTATATGTTCTGCAAGTCTAAAAATAGACCGGTGGTCTCAGCTGAGAAACCGTGAGAGAGGAGCAGTAGCTAACTGGTTCATGTGAATCTCCTTTCATCAGCAGGATGATAAGATTTGTGGTGTTCGCTAAAACTAATGTTACCAAACTGCCTGCAGGGTTACTGCAACTGTAAGGGCTTTTTTTAATACTAGCCAAGCCATCAGCTCTTCCATCTGTGCCTAAAACACTGTATTAGTAAGTTACAGACAGATGGAAGTGCTGAGGAGACTGTGGCTTCCCACATGTAATGTAGCTCAATCCAGATGGTTTAAATGCAGCTTCTTAAATGCTGTACAGTGATAGGGCCAAGCCATTTAGAATAATTGAAGGCCAGCAAAGAAATGCCTTAACACTTGTTTGTTTTAAAGGCTGACAAATGACCTACAGAACATAAGCAGGTGTTTACTTAACAGAGCAAACAGTGCAAAGAAGGACGCAGGACTTGGGTCATTGCACTGAATAAAAAGAAAGCAGAGGGCAGTATTTTGATAACCACTTATTATGTCACACAAAATGCAGTCTGATGAGACCCCAATTTTCCTAAAAGAAAAACTAGACAACCCACCAAAAATCCATAAAAGCTGCAGCAGGGCTGGCACCATTGACATGCCTATGAACGGCATCAAACGCCACAATGGTGTAGTCCTTGTCCTGCTCTGCAGCCTCAGTGAGCTCAGCAACAGAACCAGTTCTCCACCTGCTGCAGGTTCTGGTTAAAAGTGTCATCTGCTCTCAAGAGATTGGTGCAGAACAAGGAATCCTCTCACCAGCAGTTTACTGGTGGCAAGGATTGAGGTTACCTGTTTGCAGCGACAGAACTTTCAAAATCAGACTGAGGGCATTGTTCTATCATTATTTTGTCCTTATTATCCTTGATTGAAGAAAACAAAACTCAAAAATATGGCTAAAAGGCGCAAAAAGTAAATTGTAAGAGTAGGAAACAAAACAAAAATGTGTTTATAAATCTCAGCTATCAGTCTATTCTTAATCCATGGATGCAGGTCTGTGACATGATGGTAATAAACTTTAGTTAAGCTCCATAGTTACAGAGGTCATAACAGAAAATCACAATCACCACCATGTGTTACGTCCTAATTTGCATCTTTTCCTATTAATATTTTGTGAATTTACTACTGGTAGCATGCATTTTAAATATAAATAATTTAAAAATATAAATGTTGATAGTGGATGTCAACATTATCTAGCAGAAAGTTTTTTGATTTTAGGAACAACGAGCCAGGCTTGTTTTTAAAGTAACCTTCAAAGACTGTTTAATATCACTAAATGTCACAGTGAACTGCTAAATGATCCAAAACACCACCAAGAATCAGTGAAGTGTAACAAAGAAAACCAGGGCACCCTACTTCATCTCCACCAAAAGGGTAGCTTTTGCTATTTGGGGGAAAGAAATGACTGAAACTAATTTCTCCAACGTAATTGATTAATTTTATGACTGTTTGACGATGGTAAGGTAAAGAAAAGAAACATGTTTTCTTCAACAGGGATTGTTGGAAAGTAGATTTACACACCAAGAAAAATTAATTTAGTTATTACCATTTACCTGCATTTGAAGCAGAAGTTATTCAGAGCACATTTAAAGTATTTCAGCAAAAAAAAGAAAAGAAAAAAAGCTCACACTGGTAACAAAGAGATTGCAGATGATAGATTAGGGTTTAATCTGTAGGCCAGAGTGCCAACAATCATCCACATAAAGAAAGAAAAATCACAACTCTGGGAGTCAGAGCAGGTCATCTACTCTCCATCTCAAATTAGAGTTTCACTATACCCTGGAAAAAAGTTAAAATCCCAAAAGAAATTGCAAAATGTAGTTTAGATATTTTGATATTTGTTTATAAAAGCTAAACATAAATAAACAGTGACAATCATTATTTTTTTAATCATTAAAATGTATCAATTTAAAGTGAACTGTAGCCAATCACAACTGTCATAGAGTCAAAACAGGGCTATTATGTAGACAGCCTGTCTTTCCAGAGACAAACACTCACACATACAATTTTAGACACCAATATACCCAACAAGCCCTAAAAAACACAAACAAACAAACAAACAAACAAACAAACAAAAAACATACGTTTCAAAAGAAGCTGCAAACCAAGGACTGAAAATCTAAGCCAGTGCTGAAGTATCAAAAGCTGCAGTTCCTCTAGTGACCACTTGAGGCTTCAAAAAACAAGTCAATCCTGAGTGACTGAAGTGCACCTCCGAGCCATGCTCTTGCTACTGGTGCCTTTTGGAGAGTTTTTAATTAAATCATCTTACGCATAATATGTCCTGCTATGTGGTGAAACCCAGCCAAAAAGTTTGTGCTTCAGTTGCATTGACTAAATGAAATCCTAGTATTTTATTAGCCTAAACTGAGGATTAATTAGCAGGTATCTATCTGTGCATCAAATTAATTTTAAATAATCAATGCAGACGACCCGAGTTGACAGTTAGGGATTAATATCCTGATTACATGCACAAAGATGCAGGATTACTATGAACATATGTGCGTGTCTGAGCATAACAGGATTCAGTAAGTTCACAGCTACACTGTGCACCAGTCAGGATTAAATGGGATGAGGTGCAAGAAATAAATTTAGCCACCTATTGGGAAGGACAGTGTAATAGAGTATAAGTAATGAAGATAAATGAGGTTCTGCATTTTCCAGGCTTTCAGGCAAGCGCACACAAAAGCATGTGAACGTACACATGCAAACACAAAAAACACAAGGCCCAGTGGACTATTAAGAAATAGGGTGGCGTCCCACTTCTTCCTTGTCCAAACACTGGCATCCCATAGCACTTAGAATAATAAACCTAATGCTCAGCCATGTACCAAAGGTTGCAGGCGGGTTAACAAACTCGGTAAGAGGCAGTTGGACATTTACACACTCAACAAAGGCCATTCAGAAAACAGGGAAGTGGTGTAGCATAAATGCAAATACCATGCAAACAGTCATATTGACAGTATCCTGTAATAATAAACTTGAAAGTATGTAATTGATTTTCACTTGACTGCTGTTGGAAATTGTAAATGTGTGGTTATTTAACAGTATAAATGTAGGGGGGAAACATCTAATGGAGACTGGAAACATTGTGCTCAGAATTCTGAAATCATACAGATGTTTGTTTAAAGTGGATAAAATAGGCAGTGAGGGGGAAGTGAATCCAAGGAGGAAAAATGGCATGTCTGCCTTGTTTGGACAGTAAGAAGGTGGATCAGCAGAATCTCAGAGTTTTTCTCAGACATCCTCATTTAGGATCCTCACCCAGGCCAAACCTCAGACAAACTCCTGCATTTCAAAAACCTCCTGGGAGAAAAATCCAGCTACTTCTTCCACGCAATGAGTAGTGGAGACTGAGGATGAGGTTACAACGAAATGAGGATGTGCATCATATTTTATTGCCTTCTTTAAGTGAAATCTAAGACTTCAGGGACAAGTAGTTGCTTTTCATTGCTGTGCATCTGTTGAAATACAGTTGAAAGCAATTTTATGCCATTAAGTCTTTCAGAATTAGCGAAAACATATACTTTGTGACAATACATCAGGGTCACAGACAGCTGCCTCTCCATTAAATGCCTTTCAAAATAAAAACAGTCAGCCATTTATCTTGGAATGAAAAAAAATGCAAATAAATGTTTAAGTGTAAAACATTACATCTGTTCCTTTATTATGATCAGATCTTTTTAATGCAAAACAAAAGCTACAATAACTACACTATGGCTTTATTTTCAATACCAATAAGATGTGCCGACTCTTTTCTACAATGTTTTAGAGATTCTTGAACAAAATGACAACAAAAGTAAGAAAACCAAAGAATAATCTGTTGCAAAGTTTTTTTGCATCTGTACATACATAAGCATAGCTGCACAGCCCTGTGAAAAAAACAAAAAAAACAAAATATGTTGTCTTATTTAACTGTAGGTTGTGTAAAAGGGGGCTGAAAGGAAAAAGAATAACCGGGAAAAGTTTTTTTTGTTAGGCGAGGATAGTCTGGCAGTGCGATGACAGGATGAGAGCGTATTCAAACAGTGTGCACATGTTCATCACTTCAGATCCACTTCCCCTCTGTCTGAATAAGCTATTATGCAACACTGTGACGCAGGTCCTGCTTGACCGTGCATCCCACCTCCCACGTAGCTTCTGATCTGCACCCTCGTTCATTCCCATCACCTCTCAGTCACTAAACCACCTCCCCCCCATTCAAAAACCTTCACCTCTTTTGACTCTTTCATAGGCATATGATTTCTCTTTGAGATATATTTTTATAAGTCATAAGTATGCTTGTTTTAAAAAGAGTACATTTATGTGTCGTCCATCTCGTGGCCTCCAAGCTGGAGAATAATCAGGCCAAAAATCACACAGAGAGCAAGGAGAAATGTATTTAAAAATATCCAAACAACCAACCTCAGGGAAGGGGTCGTTCCACTTACATAAGTTCAGTTACACACAGTACCTCTTATTGTGAGGAAACTAAATGAAGATGTAAAAAGGTGGAGGCTTCAAGAGAGCCAAGATAAATGTCTGCAACAATTCTGCCATTCAGGACTCACTTGAGACTGACAGAAACAACAAAAGACAAAGGATGAAATATTACACTGAGTTATGAGTTTCCCTTCAAACTCAAGAGAAACAGTCAAGTTTTATGTTTGATTATTTATAAAAGCCTGACTTGCGTGACTGTGAGTGAGGGCGGATGAAGCAAATGACAACAAAACTGAGGGAGAACTTAAGTCTGAAGATTAAGAAAGCAAAAGTAGGCTGATGGCCAATATTTTTAGGTAAAGAATATTTCCAGTTTATGTAACTTGCTTCTCATTTCCAGATATTTGTAATAGCTGAAGATTAAAGACATAAACAGGTCAAACTCCAACAAACAAAATCATTTTAAAAAGGTTATTCAATCAAATCTATCAGTATAGATATATAGCTGACACACAGAATCCCACCACTGACTTCTAGATCTACTGTGACGTCTACTTCTAGCTGGGTGTACCCAATTTTTCCCAGTCACATGGAAAAGCATGAAAGAGCCAAGATAAAACAACCTACTCGCTCATGTTGAAGGACACTAATTGTCCTGTTTTTTCCTGACAGTCAGCATGACTTTGAAACTGATGTGTTTCAATAGGAAGTAAAGTCACATGGGGATAAAAGAGTTTTCACAAGGCTTTGTCTTCTGTAAATCTAAGTACACCCCATGACTCAATAGTTTGTAACAATAACTTAAAGTACTCATTTTTTTGTCTCCCATATGGTTATGAAGGAATTCTGGCCCAATGTTATTATGTTGCTACAGTTCATTGAGGTTTGGAGGCATTTATTTCTACACAGCTCTTTTAAGGTCCCACCCACAGTATTTCAGTTGGGTTCAAGTCTGGATTTTGATTGCATTTTCTACAACTGTATTCAGTTGTAGATTTACTGCTGTGCTGAGGATCATGCTGCCCCTGACTGTAGAATACTTTGGTGTACAGAGGAGTTCATGGTTGAGCCAATGACTGCAAGGTTCCCAGGGTCCTATGGCTACAAAACAAGTCCAAATCATCACCCCTCAGGCACAGTGTTCAACAGATGTTATGAGGTGTTTGTGCTAATATACCTTGTTTGGTTTTCTCCAATTGCAGCTAAAAAGCTCCACTTTGGTCTCATCTGACTAAAGAAAGTTGTTCCAGAAGTCTTTTGGTTTGGCCAGATGAAGCTTTGCAGACCTAAGCTTTGCTGGTCTGTCCATTTTAGAAAGAACAGGCTCTGTCCTGGCAACTCTTACAAAAAAAGCAATTTTTTTTAAGCCTTTTTGTAAGTGTAACTTTGTGAACTTTAAAATTTAAATGGTAACTGAGGCCTGCACAGTCTGAGATGTCAGTTATGAGTTTTTCCTCTGATCTTTGTATTGTCCAACTTGCTGGAACATCCACTCCAGGAAAAACTGTGGCAAAGTCTTAACACACATCTAAATGCAGCAAACCAAGCAAACTCCTAAAACATCTGCTTTTATAGAAGTGGTCACACTTTATAGTGATTAGTATTTAACAGCACCAACGATGCACTTATTTTTCCACAGGTCTACTTGGAGCTCAATGAAAACTTTCTTTTTCGCATGACTCTAGATCTGTAGCGTCTATTTTGTATGTTCAGTGGAGACATGTCACGTTATCAACCAAAAATATATCAAACTCAGTGATTCACTAGCTCAGAACTCATGACACCAATTCAGTTATTCCAGAATTTTGGTGACGACCCATTAGATGATCATGTGCCATGTGTTTTTTGTGAATCAAAGACAGACTGATCTTGGACTGTATGAGCAAAAATGTGGCAATTGTTGTATTTTAACCAAAAACCATGTTGTTGTTTTTTAAACCTTGCAGAGTAATTTTTATTGCCCCTTAAAAGTGGAAAATATTCACTTTGTGTACATGGCTCTGAATAAGAACATATGAATCCAGTCTGATGAAAATTCAGGATCACAGAAATGACGTCAATTCATTTCTTAAATTGCTGCACTGTTTATTTATTTTTTCCTGTTTTCTCATGTTCCTGGCCAGTCGTCGAGAAAGCCTGTGGGCTGCACCTCAGTCAGAGGCTGTAAGATGGATGACAGAAGGACAACAGCCAGCTGACACAACTGAGGAGTAAGTGAGTGGCAACATGAGTGGTAGCGAAAGAGGAGAAAAACAGTGTGAGAGCAGGAAGGGGAAAAAATGAGAAGAGAAGCAGGAGTCAGAGATGCTGCAGGGCTTTACTGTACATCAGCACATATGGGCCTCCCTGCAGCAGCTGTGAATGTCATGATCACACTAACTACCGCCGCCAATCACATCTGCTCATGGGAATATGGCATGTTGTTTTTAAAGGGTTTTTTTTCTCCTCTTTTCAGACTGCGTAATCATCCACAGATGATGCAACACACAATGTTTACATGCTCTGTAAAATACTCTCCTTATAGGCCATTTTGGGATAAACTTTAATTCAGGCAACATGTGACAAAATTGTGCTCCGCTACAATGCAGAGATGCCCTCCTATGATTAAGCAGAAGAATGTTTTACAGGAATCTTTGTAATTCTGTGCAGATTAATTCAGGCAGAGCAGTGCTTTGAGCGAAACACTCATGTTAACATGCTCACAGTGACTACATGCTGTTATGCAATGCATGTTTAGAACAAGTGCAATGTACAAGCTAGCATTAGGTTACTGCTGGCTCGTTGGCAGTGGTTGCTGGCTATCAGAGGCTGATTGCGTTGGCTGATAGCAGATTGTCACTGTTGCCCGTAATTTTTCCACATTTGTCTACAAATATTCTTTGACTACTAACAAAGTGGAAATAAAATTTGAAAGAGTGCAACCCAATCTGGAAACCAAGAAGAAACCACAACAGCAGCATAAAGGCTAGCAACCAAAGTAGTCGTAGACGTTTTTTCCAGTTGAGGAATATAATTTTTCCCTAGTGACAGGTGGTTGCCAGGGGCTCACTGACTGGTCTGTAGGCCTGAATAATTGGGTTTTAACAATGGTTTTTCCTGCAACTGGAGCCTTCTTCACTTGATCCAACATTGTCACCATTATTGTAACATATCCAAAACAGCGGACAAATTAACCTCATGTGGTTAGTATGTAGACTCATAGCAAATGGGATCAGAAACATTTAATAAAAGTATTGCATTAACCGTTTAAAAACTGCAAGCATTTTTAGACGTAGTCCCCCATTCTCAGAGCTTGTTCAGGTGCTTCTAGCTCTTTATGTAATCTCAGACTGGCTCAGTGATATCGAGATTAGGGATCAGTGCCATATAATCTGCTGCAGGACTTTTTGGTCTTTCTGACATTAAAGATAAAGGCTCTATATACAGGGTTGATAACCCCAGTGGCCCTGACAGGGGCAAACAGTTTAACATTGCTACACTAATCTTTTCTAACAGTGATTGCAAAGCCCAGAGAAAACACAGGAGCAGTGTTAGCCTCTGTATTTCACACAGACGAGAGTGACGAGAAAGAGAGGCACTGGGGTGGTAATACCCAAATATAACTAGTGGAAGACTACTGATTCACTTCATCTGGCAAAGATTATTTAGCCTACCATGATTCTACTATAAAATAGTAGTTATAATATCTGCTTGGGTCTTCAATTTCATATTCAATTCTATTTCAATGCTGGTGATTTTGGCTCATAACAATATATACACACCCTTTCTTTTATAACGGTGTGTTTGTACTCTTCCCTAAAAGCTCAAACTCATTCACTTTTTAGGACAGCCTGAGGCTAGATGACTAAAAGGTAGCGTTCGGTCATAAAAGATCTGCCAAGAGGAAGTTAAACTCAACAGGCAGATGTAGATGAACCTGAGGCAGATTTAATCATGGTCGCCAGCAACTGCATTTGTCTGTGGATTGCTTAGGGTCAACCAGCCCACATTAAACACTGTGAGGCAGTTGTGTGTGAACTTTCCAGAGGTTTCCCTGTGGCTGCTGTGCAGGTCTCCAGAGGCATGGGAGTCCTGCACTAGAATACATAATTAAGGAGAATGTAACCTACAAAAAAATAGTTTCCAGCTGATGTTTAAATCAAACCACTGGTTCAGCTTGTCTCGTAGATAGAGGAAGGCTGTTCCAAAGTTGAGGCACCACAATCTCATCTGGTGATCTCTGAATTTAAACTGAGTGTGGAACAATTAAACAACTGTTCAGATGATGGAAAAGGCCAACTGTTCAAATAAGGTCTCAGCAGATCTGCTACAATATGTGAACAAGAGCTTGTCCACATAAGGCTTTGCATGAAATACTAAGTTTAAGTGGAAGAAAATTAAAGGAGCTATTAACAAGTAGGATGGCGTGCAAGGGTTAGCTTTTTCTATAAGCAACCAAGGACGACTGAAAATGTATGTAAAAAGCAAATTTGTATTGGCTGACAGTAAAGATTTGAGTTTCCAGATGTTTCTTGGATAAACAAAAATAAGCCTGGAGGAAGTTGGAGGAGAAGAAGAGAAGATTTAAAGCACAACAAAACCTTGTTGTGGTGGCTGTGGCTCAGGTGGTAGAGCAGATCAGCTACTGATTGGAAGGTTGGTGGTTCGATCCTCGGCTTCCCCAGTCTGCATGCCAAATATCCTTGGGCAAGATACTAACCCCAAGTTACCCTCTGATGCGTTCATTGGAGTGTGAATGTTTATTAGTTTGCACTTGTATGAGTGGTTGTGAATGGGTGAACGAGGCATGTTGTATACAGCGCTTTGAGTACTCCGGGTGAGTAGAAAAGCGCTATGAATCAGTCCATGTTGGGGCTTAAAGACCCTGGGTCTCCCTCCACCTCTTTTTTTAATAAGTTAAAGCTCAAGAAAATTCTGTGTAATAAGTTAATATTGTGCATCTTATTAACTTAAGTTAATTACATTTATCAAACAATTACCAAAATAAAATGACCAATCATAATTGTGACTTCTGCTTAATCTAGCATCTCTTCCAAGAAGGTAGTAAGATAGAATAGCTAAACCAAGTTGTAGCTTTTGTATTATAAAATACATAACCTATCCCCACTGGGCTGAACTCTGGCAGTATGCTTTGTAGCTCATTCAATGGCCTCAAACTTAAATAGTGTCTTCTCCTACCTTCCACCCACCAAGGACACTTTTCCCTGAGTCACCAAGTGATCTTGATGACAGCAACTTATCTCTGAAGGAAACTAAGCTCAGCCGTTCTGGCATCTTATCAGGGCTGTTTACAAAACTGTAAATGTAGTCACTACTGTGGGACCCATTCAGAAAGTGACTGCAGGAAAGGAGGCAGTGGCACAGGTCAAGTCTGTGGGGATGGGGAAAAACATTTGGGGATGATTAAGAGAACGAATGCAGTTACAGCGGTGGAGCAGTGATTGAGTAAAGAGAAATATGAGAGGTTCAGCCTGCTTCTCTATACAGCACATTAGAAATTTACTGAAAGGAGAGTTTTTATATTCTACATTCATCAGTATTCAGGGGATGAACTCTGTTCTGTCTGTAGAATAAAAACTGGTAGAGTCATGTCCACTTTGCATCACACTTGAATATAAAAAATAACCCTGAATTTATTTTTTCAAAGCACTGGCTGATCAGCCTATTTAAAAAGCCAAAGTCAGGCCAAACAGTGAAACTGAATTTAAGTATTACTGCAACAATAAGTCCTCTTATTGTCAGAAAATCTTGTCATATAAGGTAAAATGACTGCTTGAGTTTTGGAAAGTTAGCTGGGGGAAAAAAACATCAATATATTTACTAAAAAATGAAGATTATTTTTGACATTCTGTGATATTTTATTGGCAAAACAATTAATCAAGAAAACAGTTACAAAAGGGAATCTAGAACCTTCTCCAGTCTCTCTGAATCACGTGCCCTGAAGCTCATCAACTGACTGACAATGTTTTTCTGACAGCTGCATACTGGCAAAACAATGACGTCAGTGTCATGACACCAGCATTAGACCAGGGTTTGAGGTTCTTATTTCAAAATCAGTGGGAATTCCTGCCTTAAACGTCTGTTTATACTTGTTTTACACACTGTGGCAAGGACACCACGTGTGGGCTACATGTGTTACATTTTTCTCCTTCATCTTCAACATTTGCTGTAAATTCTTCTGTCTTTGCTTTAGTGGCTTTCTTTTGTCTTCTCTTTATGATGCCTTCTCTCGTTCCCCATCTTGTCACATCCACACCATTGCTTCATTGCTGAATATTTTATAAATCAAGCAATTTCACCTTTATATAAGTTCAAGCTATGAAAATATTCTGAAACAGGTATTCTAAAACTTGTCTTTACACTTTAGCTTCACAGTAATAATCTTATTAATTAATTAATTTCAATATTCAGTGTTTATTTTGTTTGTGTTTTCCCCCTGTATTTAATGCATATTTTGGCCAACATCCCATGTCTATATCTTCTTAAATTCACGTTTTCATTCTGAAGCAGCACGAGGAGCTGAGAGGTAACAATAACATAAGATAAAATGCTGTCTGACCTGTACAAGATGTCAACCCACCTCTGCAGTGTCTCTGGACAACTTTTCCATGCCAGTGCAAACGTTGACTGCCGTAACTGTGTGTGGGAGTCTCACATTGTAATGGCTAGATTTGCAGGACTGCATGAAATTGCACGGATAACCCCCAAAGATAGTGAAACTGAAAAGCTTAATAGGCCTTATTCTTTTAGACAGAAAATCAACAGGTTAACATTAAAGTCATTTCCTAGTTGCACACCCTTTGTATAATACACAACCATAAGTTGATCATGTTGACATATAACATATTGAAGTTATTGTACTACATGTGGTTCTATGGGTTTTTGTAGAGGTATAAAAAAGTCCTGGGAAATCTTCTAGAAACAAAAACTTTTGGCCAAAGTTTTGGATGTCAAAAGTTTTAAAAACTTGAAAATTGGGACAAAGCAAAAAAAAAAAAAATCAAAAAAAAAAAAAAAAAAAAAAAAAAAATCACATGAGATTCAACAAAGGAGAGAAACTGGAAGGCCTGGGTGTAACATTCATCTGCTGTTAAATCCTCCAAATACTCCCCATCTTAATCTGTATTCTTCAAAATTTAATGATCACAGACGCAACCTGGTCGCGTCAGGACAGATTAGGCAGAAAAGAAGGCCACAAAATGTCCTGTCTGGTTCCCAAGCTCAGGCATCTGAGGTCTCTAAAACCTCAGCCCCTGCCTCTCAGTGCCCTCAAACAGCTGTTCAGTCCAGCTGTGCAAAGAGCTCAGAGCTGGCTAGGAGTACCAAACCAAATCCTCGACAGGAGCTCAGGTCACAAGGCTCAGCAGTAAATTAAACCTGCAAGTTATTTTAATTGCGGGGTGCATTTTAAATAAATATAAAGATCATTTTCTCTATTATTTAATTGTATGGCCATAATGGCCCCCGTCACGTATCTTTTATATAATAAATCTAGGATATCTGCCAAAATAGGGGCTCTGTAATTCATAACACCTTTTCCAAGCAGAGTTCTCGGGCTTTTCATGGATTTTGAACCAAAATGTAGCCACGCTGGTACCCCCAAAAATAGGTCCTAGGTCCATTCCCAAAGGGGGAAAAAAACCTTTCCAATTCTAATTTTACAATACAAATGTCATTTTTTAACCAGCTGTTTTTATTTTATTAGATTGGGTTGCTGTTACTGAAGCAGAATAGACATTACCATTTATCCAACAGTTAGAAATAACAGGAAACTGCTTAAAATTACTATCAATAAGCTAAAAGATTCAGTTTAGCATAT
Organism: Neolamprologus brichardi; assembly: GCF_056152115.1. Classification (NCBI taxonomy): domain Eukaryota; kingdom Metazoa; phylum Chordata; class Actinopteri; order Cichliformes; family Cichlidae; genus Neolamprologus; species Neolamprologus brichardi. Next base: position 21,332,261 of record NC_142111.1, on the reverse strand, counting down.
GACGACAACTCCTTCCTATAGCACAGACTCCGAAAGTGACATGGGTTGATCTATTAGGCAGAATTCTATGCTGGTTCTTAGTCGTTACACTTCATAGGAGAGCTAAAAGTAGAGGAAGCTAAAAGCAAAGGGTCAGCAGTTTAGAGGTGTGACAAAGTGGATGAGTAGTTGAAATACTCCCCATTCATCTCAGAAGTATTGACTTTTTGCACATTATTCTCTACATGTATTTATTCGCTATGATTTGCTATTGTCAAAGTAACACTGCTGCACTTAGTATCCCAGGTTTGTTTGTGTAAGCATTATGTTGACGTCAAAATCAAACATTAAGCAGATTAAAGCAAATACTTGGTCCCATGTTGCTTTATAGTTTATTATGTTGCAGATTAACTCATTTGTGCATCCTTACACTGGTTCTTCATTCTCAGTCTTCATGTTTGTCAGGTGTGGGAAAGGCCCACTCCACATATCCTGATTTTTAAAGTACTGATGATGTCATGACTGACATCAACAAGTTAACCCAAAAGGAGGGGTGTTATTTTTTTTATTTTTTTTCATGGGAATGTTTCCTTTTGTTTTTCAGGACACAAAGTGATTTCTTGAATATTTTCCTTCCATACAGAACCATCAGAAAAATAGCTTTATGTGATTCTCACATAGAGGTGTGTTGAGTTACCTAGTTCATCTGCTTTTTGGTTTTTGTTAATCAAGTTAATTTGGGGGAGGTTTGTTCAGTTTCACATATAATGGTGGTCACTGTAAATATATCGCTCATCTCTGGGAACCCGAAATGTCTTCTGAGTCTGCTTCCTTGACCCTCGAATCAGACTATTTGACATGAGGATATAGCGCCTGCTACATCTATAGCTGCTACATCTATAGCTTCTGTAATATCTGTATCTATAATAGTTTCATTCACAACTGTAAACTGTGGTTTAAAAAAAAAAAAAAAGAAGCCAGGCAAAGCCTTCCCCGTCAACTCATGTAACATATCCCCATCTTCATGAAGAACCACACTGACAAGTTAAAGGCATAAAAATATGGCGATATGTGTGAGGAGGAGTACTCATAGTGACAGCATGAAGAAGAGCAACTAGTGTAAATGACAACTTAATCCAATAACCTAATTACTCTGACACTGAGCTGAAATAAGAGTAGTGCAAATAAATGAGGCATAAAAAGTAATTATGGTTACTTTGGTTTGGTTGTCATGTATACTTTTACTCATAAATACCAATTTAGCATATTTGTAAGCTTAGATGTATTACTTTCATTTTACAAAGTCAGGAAAACCATGTTTAAGCCAGGCTTGGTGTTACTTTGCTGCATATTGAGAAGAAGTTTACCCTCCAACAAAGAGGTTTTATCCTTTAACCTTTCATCAGTTTTATGTAAGAGCACCTTTGTTTACTGAAGCTTAAAAGAAAAAAAAGACAGGAATACAGGCTTTTTAAACAAATCGTGCTGTCGTAACCCCCTAAAAGTAATTTTCCATCAGCTAAAATAATCATTCCCGGCTTCATCCTTTGTTTACAGTATTAGAAGAGAACTGAAGTCAAGGTATTGCATCAGAGAAAGTATGACTTTTTCCTCAAAAGCTAGTTCTTAGACAAGAAAAGCCCTGGATTAGAGTTGATGTCCTCGTACTTAGCCTGCCAAGGTGTTCTGGTTTCCATAAAAAATTCCTATCATCACATCCTATTGTATTAATATATTAAAATACAGGAACTGACAAGAGTACAAAGAATTGCCCTTTCTTGTCATTTACAGACGTGTGCCCAGCAACACAGGCTCAAGGACTGTTTACAAAAGCAGAAAGTAATTATAAATGCACTGTAGGTCAGAGGAGGAAACACTGCCGATCTAATCATATCACAACAAAAAGAGATTTGGAATTTCACTATAAGCTATTCGAAATCAGTAACTCTAACAGTGGGAAAAAGGAGGGCACACAGTTAAAGCCGCCTGGTCACAGCTCACTTTGTTTAGTCAACATCTTCAACAACCTGCAGTCTCTCAGCTACCTGAAACCCCCATTCAGCTCATCTGTACACAGTCGAAAAAGCATGGATTTTATATCAGCCCACAGCAAGTCTTCCTTTAAGACATAATTCCCAGGGAATTATTGATCTTCAAGTAGAGCTCTATTCCTTCTTCTGTAATGTTGATACTAATAAAAGCTTGTATCCAATCTTCTTCCCCAGCTATTTGTGTTAAAAGCCTCACTAAGTCCCAGCATCATAATTTCAGACAGTTTTAAAACACTGTTGTGTGGGAAAGTTTGCAACAACACTAATTACAGCAAGCAATCATTGAGAGGAGAACAAATTCAACACAATGAGGCGCTGCATAAACAAAGAAACCCAGTAATTACTAAATCTGCACTTCATGTGGCGTGATGGGCCCTCACGAAGACTAAACACAACACATGTTTTTACGCTCCTGACAGCTCCCGCTATCTTGCCATTGTTCCCTTGTCTTTTAAAGTTTCTCTCATATTATTATTCCTTCAAGGAGACAGTTTGTGCAGCATAAAACAAACAATAGAGGGCCACGACCTTTAGTTTAAAGAGCTCAAGGGCAACGTTCACAGCAGCACAACTGAGAAGTATCAGAGAAAACAAAAACAATATGGCCTTTTAAAACTAATATACACTCATACCTCCAGCTCAGCCTTCCTGATTCAAACAAGTCTGACTAGAAACAAACAAGGTGTGGTCCCACGAGAAGACACATTACATGACCAAATGCGCACCGCACTAAGGTAAACCTCCCTATCAAAACAGTGCTTTCTCTTCTAGTGCCTGGGGTGATTTTAACTGGCAGCACATACGGTGCCTCAAGGCCGCCAGTGTCTCATACACACAGTTTGTTTCATAATAATCACATAAAAAGCTGAAAAATGTAATTACATTAAATGAGCACATAAGTATTTACAAGCCTGAATTAGCAAAACCTTTTATGTAGCTTGACTAGTTTTGGATTTTGGGAGTTTTGTAGGTATAACAGGTGTTTTCCCACATGCAGCCTTTAACTAGGATGAATAAACTCAACAACATGCAAACTACAGGCAACTATGGCAATCTGCAAATGACCAAAAGAGGGTTTATTGCAACACCCTCTCTGGCAGGGACAGCCAGCAACCACTCGTCAACCACGGGGTCGGGTAACATTTTCCCAGGCGTGATTGCCAACTGGTCTCTAGGCCTGTGTGACTGATGGTTCAAGCACCCTACAGACACCTTTATTTAAAGGTTTCAACATATACAATACAGGACAGAAAAAAACAAACACAGATTTGTTAACCAAGCAAAATACTGGTCATCACACCCCAACCCTAAACATCGAGAGTCATGATTCATGCGAGATATGTCTTAGTGTCAGGAGAGCTCTTTTATGCTGACAAAGCACTCCTCTAGAAATTAGGGAAGCTCGCCATGTGCTTAGAAAAATCACTTGACAAATTATCAATGCAAATAGGCTGTGTAGCCTCTCACTGACAAAGCTGCTCAGGTACGGGTTTGACCTTGCTTTGTATGTTTAAGCAGAAGAAATTTCAATACAGCATCCTGCAGAGTTGTGGGGGTTTGAAGGCCGGAGCTTGCCCTACTGATTGCTTTGTTTGCTCTTTACTATGTTATCTTGTTCCAAGCATTTGGCCTTTTGTTTACAGATGACTGAGCTGCGAACCTAAAATAGAGGGAATGTTGTTGTTTTTTTTGCCTCATTATTAAAATAAGTGCACTTAAGGTTTTTTGGCAGCATAAATCCTTCTTAATATAGATGTAAACTTTTTTGTGTTTCACAGATTTTGATTTTAATCAAAGTGTGGCCTCACAGCACACCGGGCAACAGTACTGTAAATGTGCGTCTGAGTCGAGCCAATTTCCACTGCAGACAGCGTCACGGGGGGAATGCCATTCATTTTAAGAATTCACATATGTTGCTGCTCTGTCCCAGGGGCAGGTCAGGCAGTACTTGAGTGAATGTGCAACAACACTAATTGTTGTTGCACATTCTGCTGCGCTCTCCTACTTTCTGTTGTCATTGGGTCATAAAATCTGCCACTGTCCCCAAAGACTTCATGTTTGCTTGTTGTTAAGCAAAACTTTTTCTGAGGTCCTGCTGGTGTTATTCATTCTGGTTGACAGCAGCAAACCAATCCTAAAACAAACTCACCGCCTGTGGAGCAGGCCTAGACTTTCAGGTCGCCTGTGATACTGCACGTTTAGGAGCTTTCCTGGTCATTTCTAGCTTTAGAAAAGACCAGAAAGCCACAAAGGAAAAACACATTCCACATCATGTGGACCCAAAGTGTGGGTGGAAACAAATAACAAGGTTTTATTCCTTATAAAAATCACTTTAATAACTGACTAATAACTAATATAACTTTAGCCTACTGATGTCCACATTACAATTTAAGGGCTAAAGCAAATATACACCCACACAAAGTGTAACAACCAACCAAAACTCAATATACTACATAGACTAACAGAAAGAATTGATGCCAATGTGAATGTTTTATTGTTTTCTTATAGTTCGCTGGGGGGGACAAAAAAACTAAGGTGTATTTTGGGGAAAATTTAAAGGCTCTTATTGCCATGAGGGTCCACTTTTAGCACGTGATCATCTTCCAGCCATGATTCCTTTTGTGTTAAAATAGCTCTTCACTCAACATGCTTAGGTTATTGTACATACAAATTTTGAGGAGATCGGGTGAAAGACACCCACTGATTCTTCATAGAAATGACAACTTTAAGTAGTTCCTAGAAAAGCAATCATGTCACTAAGACTAAAATAATGCACAGCAATTAGCCAGCCCTCCATTTCTAAACAGATAAGATAGAAAGAAACCAGATTAGTCTTGAAGAGACCGATGAGGAGGACATGCTGAAAGTCCACGATAAGGAAACTGTTGATTTATAATCTCCACTGAAGCTGAAGTCTGGACAGGAAATGAGTCTGGATACACTACAGGAGGCACTTTGTTGTGTCTAAACCCACCCAACCTGTCATGACCGATGCAGACGTCGATAAAAAAAAAAAAAAAAAGGGAAGTGAGACTTTTTAAAGTGCAAAATAAAAATAACCTACTCTTTATTTCCCAATCATACACCTGTGTGGAGTAGGTGTGACAAAGTTGGATATCTGCGTTCAAAGTAAACAATAAGACACACATGCTTTGGCACAACTCAAACCCCGACATAAAGCCACGCACACTAATTGTATCATGTTTCCATTGATTGTTAGGTTAGTTAGAGCCTACCGTATACAGAGTGCTGTGGACAGTCCGGGACAGTTGCTCTGCTCTGTTGTGGAAAAATCTGAGGAGGAAAATCAGGATGCCTCGGGAATGTTTTTTTTTTCTTCTTTTTAAATTGTCTTATCCACAAACTCGTAACTTTAGCCACGGCTGAGCTGACAAAACTGCATGTTCAAGTCTTGCTCAAGCTGTCTCGTTACTCTTCCTGTCGCTGAAAGCGCGTTTGTTGCTTTGCGAGGAGCTGGACGGGAGCTGCTCGTATTTCATTAGAGAGGCGGAAAGCTGGCGAGAAAAACTGACGTTACATCCGGTAATATGTTTCAAAATAAGACTGTTTACTAGGAATGAATGTCACAAAATTTTCATTCAAACATTTTCAGGCAAAGAAATTTTTAAAATAAAACTGAATGAAAAAATAAATAAATAAAAGCGAACAAGCAACAAAGTGCAACTATATTAAAAGAATATATCTTGATTAATTGAAAAATGTTCAAAAAGAGTCCTTCAATAGTCCTGGGAGGTGTTTATTTGATTTGAGGGGTTATTTATTTATTTAATTATTTATATTTGACCCGCAACGATGCTATTAGCTCTTGAGGTTTTAAAATACATAGACTGATTATTCTTTTTTCATTTCAAATTATCATTTTGTGCATTGAACCTAAGTAGAAATTGCTTGGGGTCTAGTAGATTTTTTATTTTACATTTTCTTCTTAATTTAATGCTAATTTAAATTATATGTTTATATTTAAATTATATATTTATATATTATTATCCGAGATTCACCTACCTTGTGGTTTTAATAAAATAGCAGTAAGTTAAAAATGTTTGTTTTATAAGTTTCTTTGGATGGAAAGCATTTATAGAGGACTGCGGTTAAACAATAGTAATAATGATCATAATAACCTACATCATTTTGCCATTAATCTGTAAAAGTTTGCCATTAGAGCAAGAGGTTTCTCCAGTATTCTGCATATTGCACAGAAATTGTAAAAGCAAACATAAAGTGGCAACAGGATGTTAATTTTAGAAGTCATAGCAGGACCAAAACGCGCACACTCTTAGCTTACAGTTTCTTTCGTACATCAAACAAACACTAAGGCATATTATATGATCAGAGCGGGCAAAATAACAGAAACAACATGCTTTTACTTTGAAGCCCACTTGATAGCTTCCCGCTGTGAGGTGCTTTAGGTACATGAACTGCGATAAACTAATCCCTTAACAATTACCCAAAGCTTAGCTTGATAAAACCTTAAACAAAGTCTTTACAACAAAAAGTAACGATTTATGTCATGGGAGATTGACCCCCAATTGACCCCATAAGCCAGGTAAATTCACACAATGATATTATATAAACACAGGTATGTCTGCACAACACCTGTACACAGACACACTTTTTATCCAGCAAGCTCAGTGTCACTTTCAGATGCCCCTAAATGCAGAAAAACATATCTCTAAAAGCTATTTGCAGCAGTCTGAAATATTTAACAGTGCATGTTTACCACATTAAAACACCACACTGTTTAATTACAGCCTATCAATCGGCAGATGGTACCGCTCTGATTGGGTTGTAAAGCGATCATAGTCCCACAGTACAGTTTTGTGATGAAGATAACGTACCCTAGATTCAAAGCCTGCTCCAGCACAACCAGTTCTTTGCTCTGTATTCTAAATATGTAGAACGAGGTCACACCTAACGAACCTCAACCCTCTCAGACAAGCTTTTATGCTCCAGAGGAGTGAAAGAAGGCTATATATGCACAGTCCCACAGAGGGTTCAGATCAAAAACAGCATCGAAACTCTCGTTCTTTTGGTTATTTTTAGAGCTGAAGGCTGACTGATATGTTAGTCCAAAGTTAAATATAAGTCCACACAGAGAGAGTGATATATAGACATATAGATAGTCTCATAATAACATAAAATATGAACAGAAAAACTGTAAATAATCAAATCGTCCTGTGTGAATGCATGGTTGGAATAACCTGTTGTGTTTTACTGTTATAATATAACTTGAAATAATACATTTTTGAGCCATCTTAGTTCTGTCTGTACAAAATGTTATGGCAATTCAAACCAAGATGCACATAGCTTCCAGTTCTAAAAATAGATGCCAAGGCACATGTACACCTGTGTTCTTTCCACTGACCACAAGGGACCGACTCCTCTGATCTGACCATTAACCATGTGTGACAATCATGGTGACAATGTAGGATCAAGGGATAAAACTCCAGTCACAGGTTTAGCGACCAGCCAGAGACCATCTGGCATGGTCTCTGGCTGAAAAAGAAAGAAGAAGAAGAAACCAGTTGGGAGTACTTCCTGGAGTTTGATGGCAGTCACTGTGAAAATGATTGTCGGTCACTGGTCTGTGACAACCACCTGTCGCTTGGAAAAAAATATGTATTCTCCCTGCCAGCTGTCAAAAACTTCCCTGTAATTGCTTTGGTTGTTAGCTTGTGGTGTGTTGTGCTGTGGTCATAGTTTGAATGAAAGTAACAGACAAGGATGCCTTGAAATCACAGTTAAACAACTCCTAAGCGGCAGGAGCCCTGGGGTAGACAAGGTTCACCCTGAGTTCCTGAAGGCTCTGGATCCTATAGGGTTGCTATAAACCATTTTATCCTTATACAACCGTTGCAGGAGCTTGGTCCGCATAGCTGGCAATAAGTCCGACTCATTCCCAGTGGGAGTTGAACTCCGCCAGGGCTGCCCTTTATCACCGATTCTGTTCATAATTTTTATGGACAGAATTTCTAGGTACAGTCCAGTGGTGGAAGGCTTCCAACTGGATGGTCTCAGAAACTGTCTCAGCTTTTTGTAGATGATGTGGTTATGTTGGCTTCATCAGGTGGTGGCCTCCAGCTCGCACTGGAGCGGTTCGCAGCCGAGTGTGAAATGGTGGGAAGGAAACATCTTTGGAAACATCTTGACTGCAGTGCTATAGTACAACTTTTACTTATTGTTTCTGGTTTTGATCACACTTTTTCAGGTTTTACTGTCACAAACAAGGGTTTGCAGACAAACATGAAAAACTACAGGCAACTGTGGCAATCTGCCAGCAAGGTTTTTAGTGCAGCATCTTCACTTCATCCAGAGAGTGGGAGCAACCTCCAGGAAGCACCGCCAATCAGGTGGGGGATTTTTTTTTTCCCCATAACAGTATTGCATCCAGTTTGCTGGACAACTTTGGGTAAAGTGTGCATGACATCACATGAGAAAATTCAATAGTATGGGAACAGGGCACTTAGTTTCCTTGATTTGTGGCTTCTGTAGAACCTTTCCTTATAGATTAATGGGCTGAATCACTAGTTTCACACTTATCAAATATAGCACGATGGTCATGTTGCAAAGTTTGGTCCTCATTATTGTCTAAAAGAACAATGAAGCAGGGTATACTTTAGGGCAAGTCTAGTTTGTGACTGACAAGTTTCTACTCTATGGAGGTGTAGTGTCCCTCGGTTTTAGAGTCAGGTCTGTGATAGTTCCTTACCTCATAAAACTAAGATGGTAATGATGGTAGCATAAACCTTAAGATGGTAACTAGCTTTTTAACTAGCCGTTTATGGTATGGGCTAACTATGACCGACTAATCACTAGTACAGCCTCCAGAGTTGTCCCACTGTTTTAAAATGCAGCTGCAAAACATGCACACTTGTGGATGTGGATGTCTTGTGGGTTTGCACAGATTTACTTTGTTTATATGAAGCACAAATCTTTAAATTTAAACCACTGAACTCCATTTTGCAGGATTGTACATTTACTCAACTTTTTGACTTCGACTGGTGGGGCTACAGCAATCAGACATAATAGGACTGGAGGGAAAAAAAAAACTGCCCTGCACTTATCTGGTCTCTGGAGAATCTGAGAAGAGTTGTTACAGTAATTGATAATTGTGTGTGGGTTGAATGCTGCGTGCCTGTTGATAATGACTCCCCGAAATCAGTGCGCTCTTCGCCACTCGAGCGTGAGGACACTGTGTTCACATTGCTCTCAGCTCCTGCACGCATGTCCAAGATGCCTATCATTGCTCAGATCAGCAAATTATGCTGTGTTGGCTGATAATGAACCCTCCACATCCCACTGTGAGCTCATTTTATTCATGAACATGCCGGATGGAGGTAATTGGTGAAGAGTAAGTGGTCAGTGACGCTGCAACTCATTTCACTCAAAAATGGCCCCTATATCTCCGCTATTTGAGAGTCCATTTCCTGAATGTCAAACTGCAGTGCTTTCCATTATGATACATTAAGCATGAGCAAAGGAAGCCAGGAAAAACATTTTAAGGTTTTCCCAGGTGCAGTATAAAAGCATTCGTGTACTTGCGTGATATCCCCGTTTGTGCACTTTGCATTTGATTTACATGGTGTACGGTATTTGCAGCAAAATACACAGCAAGACCTCTGCGATTATTCTACGGTGACGTCAGTTTTAGCTCGTGTTTGCACACATAAACAAGTCTGATTAACTGAAAGATAGAAGAATGTAAACTGCCAGTAAAACAAATAAACACTCTCATTTCTAAATCTCCAGCAGGAAGGAAAATAATGAACTAACCAAAATACTGTAAGCACTCATCATAAGGAAAAGAGGTTAGTCAAAGCAAAATGCATGAATGACAAGTAGTACAAGCAATGGGAATGACCTGCTGACGCATAAACCTAAACACGGTGCGTGTTTTATCTTCATCTGCTACGATCATATCATGTAGAGAGGGGGGAAGTAAACCACATGTCATGTGTTTGTACTCTTTGGCCTGCTTACCAGCCCTATGATTCAACAGTAAACCGAAAGATTGTTAATATAAACACCAACAGATGAAGGCCCCAAGCTGTAAGCAAAACGAGCTAAATCAAAATTGAATAATGTGAAACAGACATTTTTATGTCACTGAGTAATACAACTGACAGCAATTTATGCTATTTAGTTGACCAGATTAAGGGAAAATTCTGCTTCTTGGTATTCTTGTTCATTACACTTTGGGGGGTTGGTGGTAACAAACAGCAGCTTGGCCAAATTATTACTTAATTTAAACCAAAGCGTAACTTCAAACTTGACGTGATACACAGACACTTTTAGGCCAAATTTTGGAGGCTGGCACGTAAACTGTGTAAACTGACATGTAAACTGATGTGTAGGCTTCTAAAATTCGAGCATATTTTCCCATGAGAACAACTCCACAACGGGGGCCCCTTGAATCCGGGACCCTCCTGCTAACCACCACATGCTACCCAGAGTACTATATACCTTTGAGATAATAAATAATTTTACTTTTAACCTCTATATGAGCTTTCAAAAACCTTAATAACTTTTGGTGTGATTAACCAGAAGTCATGAACCATAATAGTAATGAAGGCAAATTTGGTATGCTAAATTAGGCTAGAAACTAAGGAATTGACCTAAGAAAAGACTAAAAGTAGGGGCACAGGATGATGTATGACATCTAAACTATGAGTCACACTATGGACATTGAATTTATTTGGCTTAATTACCCACTAGACACCACAAAAAGTGTACAGAGCTAATAAGAGTGATAATTGTCCATGCTCCGCGAGTCGGACCACAGTATGAGAATTGCAGGTGTAGAGAGATTATCAGTCTGTTAAGGTCTGGGTGGTGGTTTCACCAGACAGTTTAACTTCAGCAGATCTAAGTTTCTCCTGACGGCTGTGTGGAAGGTAGATTTAACAGATGGAGGGTAGATGGATAAATTAATGGATGACTTGACTGAATTAATGATTTTTTTCCTTTGCATTTAAATGAGAAAAAAAATACAATCAAGGATCAACCCAAATCACACTGCTGTCATGCTGTTGAAATGATCCTATAAATTAGGATAACATAGGCTTATGTCACTAATGCATCCACCATCTTTGCATTTCCATTTCTTTAAAGTTAACAATACAGGGATCTAGTGTAACACAACCAAACATCAAGCGAGGAAAGATCTCGTTCCATTGCATGATAATCTGTTAAAAGGCTAAGCAGAGTCTTCTTAACTTACAAGTTCTTTGTTCTCAGTCTGGTGGTAAGGACGTAAAAGGCTTACCAGGCCAAAGGGGTAGAGCTATGCACACTCCAACCAGACAGGTAACAGGATATAATGTAAGCTGGTGTAGTGAAGCCACAAAGGGTGTCGAACTTGTGATTTTAACACGATTAAGGCCTCAACATGTTTGTTGTCTTGATAATATTGCATCAAATGGACATAGAGTAAAACTAAATTGAATTTGTTACATTACAGTAACAGGTTATAACTGTTTAATAACTACATTAATAAAAAATTATTACGCTTAAAATGATGTCAAGTATATTAAAATGGGTTTCAACAGGTAAAAAAACAAAAGCCTGCACTGCAAACGTCTTTAAGTAAAAGGGAAAAAAAGAAAATGTATCCAAAATACAGTACTATACTCTCAAAATACTGCCCAGAGTGAGAAAGGTGATGTAATGAAAATTTTGATGGACAGAAGATGAGGTCAAGCAGTGAACCATATGTCAACAGAAGCTGTCGTTGTTCATATCAGTCACCCACATATGGTTGATGTTGAGCGCATGTTTCTTATGCTTGTCCTAACCAAGGACAAGTCGATTATGAATATTTCCACATGTGCTGTAATAGCAAAGCAGCCAGTCTGCATGTGTGTCCCTCCTTGTCTTTACTAATCTTCAAGAAACAGATGCTATGCATGAGCAATGTGTGAAGTATTTCTGAAGCATCGAATGCATAGTCAGAGGACATCGCTTGATAGCATTATTAATGTTTCTGGCATTGTTCCACAGAAGCTTTGCATTATTATTTTCTCCAGGAATTCAGCTTCCTTTGTCATTGTTGGCTGCAGCTGTGAGGTGCCAGACTCCCTCAGCCATCTAATCTCAGCATCTGTGTGCCAAGGGAGCTGCTTTGTCATTTACTGAATAGTGCACTCACTTTGATCCTCATTATCAAACGTTGTCCTTTTGTAATTGAGGAGCTTAATTAAAATGTACAATAATTTGATGGAGAGCATGGGGGGAATATTCAGTAGAGATGAAAAACAATCTTCTCTATCCATCCATCAATCCACAGTTGCTGCTCTGTATTTTCCTGCACAGTGCCAAACTGATGGCCTTTAAAGACAACATGCAGGATTCATATGTGTCCCCTGTTTTTTTTTATGTGTCTTTAAGGAGGATAGTCCACAGTTAGATAATCAGCTTAACTGACCATGCTTATGCTGATAATGCTCCAATTAACTGCTGTGGTTTCAGTGCTCAGGCGCTCATGAAGCAGACAGCCAGTGTGTGCACACAGTCTGAGAAGATTAGGTAGAGAGGGGCCTCCTTTCAAGGTGGCCATGCAGACGGCTAATTTGAGAGTGAATGGACATTTTCTTTGGCCTGGCTGTGAAGTATGCCCAGTTGGCTGTTCAGCAGAGCTGTCCCCATCTTGCTCTCTCTCTCTCTCTGTCGTTCTCTCTCTCAGGCTAAATTAAAAGAAAGTTTGGTGTGAGGTGCAGGGGCTCTGCCAGGAGCCTCACTTGTCTCCGAAGTAGGACACTAATTCTGACCACTTGCTGAAGAGGAATGAGGCCCTTCTCTCATTAAAATCTGAGATGCTTGCCTTTCAAAGCGCCATTTAACAGTTTCGTCATCCATTCGCTTAGCCACAAACGCCACATTCCTGACCACAACCACAGCACCTCCTCTCTTATTACTGCTATTATGCTCTTACTGTCACCCCACCTACCCTCTCATTTAACCTTTTTGAGTTTTATAGCAAATACAAGAGCCCAAACTGCCACCTAAGATTGTGCACCCTCCCCAATCCCCTCGGGGCTCTTGAATAGCCTCCACACCCTTGGTGCCAGGGCAGATTAAGCCCCTCAGCACTCTCTTTGGCCAGATCTGGGTGTTACATAAGAACAGGGCATGCTGGTGACTCTCAAAAGGTTTTCCTCTCATGTTTAAAAGGCAGTCTATAGCCAGTCGAGCACAGTGAGACGGCAGGTGTTTACAGTACAGCTCTGTCGCTGGAGGTGGGTGGTCAGCTAAATGTCTGTGACTAATTCTACATGACAGTTAAGCATATCAGACATGAGCAGTATGGAAGACCATAAGTGCCAAAATTTAAAAAGAAAGAAAAAAGAAAGAAAAACAATATTAAATAAATTAAGAAATTGTTTAATAAACCATTATTGAAAAATATTAAAAATAATATTTTACACCTCAAGACATCACTTTGCCAAAATACTATTCGAATTCTATTGCCTTTGCTTCACTTATCGCAAGGCGCCTTATACTTTTAAGATGGAAGCAGGAAGCTCCTCCCACACATGAACAGTGGCTTGCAGAGCTCATGAGGTTTTTACATTTAGAAAAGATGAGATATACACTGGCAGGTTCAACCACCAAATTTCTTAAGGCATGGCAGCCATTCCTGATGTACATGGAAACGTTTAAAATGACCACCTTATCATGACCAGATGCCATATCTCTATATCACTATCATAGTTAACTGTACATTGAATGTCCCTTATACATTTTATTTTTATATTTGTTTGTTGTTGTTTGTTTGTTTTTTGTTGTTTTGTAGGGGTTTCTTTGGTTTGTTTGTTTGTTTTCCTTTTCTATATCTGTTATCTTTTGGGGTATTGTAAATACTGAACAGCAAACTACTTTATGTTCAATGTTTTGTTATTAACATGCTGCTGTGACTGAAAATAAAATTTATAAAATAATAATAATAATAATAATATTTTACAATTTTTTTATTTTTAAAAAACAAAAACAAAATAACAACAAAACAATGCCTATAAAAGAAATAAATAAAAATGGTAAATGGACAGTATTTATATAGCGCTTTACTAGTCCCTAAGGACCCCAAAGCGCTTTACATATCCAGTCATCCACCCATTCACACACTGGTGATGGCAAGCTACATTGTAGCCACAGCCACCCTGGGGCGCGCTGACAGAGGCGAGGCTGCCGGACACTGGCGCCACCGGGCTCTCTGACCACCACAAGTAGGCAACGGGTGAAGTGTCTCGCCCAAGGACACAACGACCGAGACTGTCCAAGCCGGGGCTCGAACCAGCAACCTTCCGATTACAAGGCAAACTCCCAACTCTTGAGCCACGATCGCCCACATAAAAGAAAATAAATAACAGGAAATAAAGCGAATTTTTGACTGAAAATTGTCAGCTGAAGCTTTATCTTATAACACCTGCCTTTTTTTAACAGAGCATATTCTGGGTTAAAATTGCTTCCTAACTAATTCATTCAATGCAATAATTTTCTTTTGTGTTTATTTACCTTTATAACAGTAAGCATTACTAATGTTATGAATTAATATAATCAATGAATGAATTAAAATTGTATTGATTCATTCATTTTAACACGTATCTGTATCTGTATCGTTTTCTCTCTGTTTGTCACCCTGTTAATTTCTCCTAACTAGAATCCTTGCTAAAATTTCTGTATTCATTTTTGCCCCATTGTGCAAAACACTTTCATTCAAAGTAGGTCTGGAAAATAATTAAATAAAAATGACTTGGACGTTGCTATAGAATGAAGACAAATAGCTAAGCTATTAAAAGGAGTTTAAACTCATAAATAATATTTAAAATCACAAGGCAATGTAAATAGGAATAGAGAAATTGATACAGAACCAAGATCAATAAGAAATATAAATATTTAATAATAGCAACTGCATGAATGCAGGACCTGATGTGAGACATACTTAATCTTCAAGTGCACCCAAAAGCCATACATGCTCATTGACCTTTAGATGTTTGTAGGTTGCTCTGACCGCCACACACAGAGAAGCAAAGCACTGCAGGCATTCTCCAAAGGGTCCAGTTCACCTTCGACTGCATTTCCTCCACCTCAGCAAGGTCTGCAAACTTCAAAATCTCTACATTTCCTTTACATCACACATGTGCAAAGGTGCATTAAGTATTATACAATACTAACACCAAAATAGTCATATAGAAAATTGTCATTCAGTAGCTTTATTTCACAGAAAAATACTTCCTAAGAATATCCTTTGTAATTGGATGAATTCATCATTCAATTAACTTCTTTATTGGTAATAAAAAAGATACAAAATATCTTTTAAGTTTCAAATAATGGGCTGAAAACTGTGCTCCTTCATGATGTGAGAGTACAGAGAGGAGAATGTGAGCTTGGTTATTAATATACACAGCAGCAACAGCAGGCATAGTGTTGGCTAATGTGGGTCAAACGTGCTGAGTGCACGTGAGTGAGGCAGAGTAAACCCCACCTCCCTCATGTCCTGACACCACCCGGAGGGGTGGGGTGGTGGGGCATCTTGAATCAGCTGTGAGTCTGAAATGGCCTCTGGTCCATCCGCATGCTACATGAGTCCCGAACACACTCTAACTGCAAAACCACAGAGAAATGAGGCATGCACTTTATGGCGCTATAATGGGAATGGTTTCTGTTTATGAACATTTGAGATTTATAGCCAGTGCCTCTAATACAAGGACAGGAATGTGGTGATTCTGGTCTGGCCTCCACTTTTGCACTTGAATGGATGGAGAAAGTTACTGTTTTAAAAACAGATCTTTGTAATGTCACAGACTCAGTGTACTGTTGAACTTGCTCTACATACTCGGTGTGCCCCTTCTAGCACTTGGTGTTCTCTCAGCATGTTCTTTGACACTTTCTATTCTACTGTGAGTCTGGCTCAAATAATATTTCCTGCGATTGGTTCTAATGGGGTTTATGGACTAAAATGGCATAAGGAAATGTTTTGATATGTTTTAAAAGTGCATAGAGTAAAGTATACGTGAATGATAGCTGTTGAGGATGCAAAATTAATCCTGCGCCGAGCTTTTGTTTGGGAACTTTTGATTGCATTGTATTGTATTGTTTCCTCAGATGTAATAAAAATCTAAATGTTCAAGTCTTTATGATTACAAAAAGGACTTCTCGTTCACATTGGCTTAAGAACTAAGAACTTAGCTGTTGTGTTTTTGGTTTTTTTACCCTGGACACAGTAGTGAAAGACTAACTAGGTTCTAGATACAGAGTCTGTATGATGATGTCTATCTCTTAAATGTAAATAATTTGCGATATTGTTATGTATCGTTGAATCTTCCTCATGAGTGAGAGAAAAGTGGAGTAGGAGACCATCAGATGGATTGGGGGTGACTAAATGGAAGGTTGGTGGGTTGATCTCTGGCTGCTCCAGTCTGTGTGGCAAAGTATCCCTGGGCAAGATACCGACTCAAGTGTTCTCGCCGATGCATTCATCGGATTTTTGTAAAACAAAAAGTAAACAAAACGAGCTGCGTGATTCAGGTTAAGTGATATAAAAACAACAAAATCCATTACCAGGGAAGATTCTGTAAAGATAATGTGTAGAGATGATAAACTGACAAAGACTTAAGGAACAGACACAGACTAATTACAGAACAAGGATAGGTGAACTCAATCAGTCACTGATGGCTCAAAAAAGATCAGAGAGAAGATAAAGCACAAAAAACCACATGCGGACCTTCAAAATAAAACAAAGTAAACTGAAAAAAGAGCAAGACCAAACTGTGGGGGACAGACAGAGGGGAACACAGGAGACACACGAAAAAGGAAAATTGAGGACAATAATAGGAACCAAAGATAATACAAGGAACATGACTCTGTGAAACTAATACTTTAAACCTAACCAGGAACATGTTTTTGTGGTTGCACTGTTGCCTAATTTATCTAAAAATACCTCCAAACTCTATTGTGTCCTAGGCTGACTTTCCTGCAGTGAAAGTCCTGTCATGGAGGCCAACATCACCAGAAAAAGCCTCAAGAATATGATCCCAAGTTCACCGCAGGACCAAAGCCCCCAGCTGATTAACTCTGATTGAAGGTCCTGAAATTACCTCCAGACTCGGTCGAAATAGTTGAGGTTTAATGAAGGGCAGCTAATGGGGCGGAGAGCTATGCCTGCATGTCATGCATTCATCGGATCATGCAGGGAGCAGCATGCAAGTTTATTTCTCCCTGACTGATGTAAAAGCTTCTTGTTCCGTTTTTGTGGTGTGGGCTGGCATTTTTAATTCTGACACCTGACGATGTTTTTATCAGAAAAATAGGAAGAGGGTTTATCAGCAGCTGAAACATCTTTTCTCAGCCTCATTTAATTCGCATCCTTTTGGTCCCTGCACTGTTTGTTGCCTTCATGATTAAAAGCCTCATAACTGGAGTTGTTTCATCTCCTCCCCTCTCCAGATGGCAACTATTTGAATAGGCATGCAAAGCTCTGATCAGCACAGGCCATTCACAACAAAAGAGAACAATCAGACGTAGAGTGCTGTGCTGCTGCACAAAGGGATTCCTGTATTTAATTTGGATTTTCACCACCTGTTTACAAGAGGAAAAAGAACAATGAAACTCTAGATATTTTTAAAAGCTTACTTGGACAAGGCTCAGCAATGCTATAGCTTATGACTGTACAGTCATGTGTCTGCATTCATTTAGCTCAGTTGTATTTTTTTGTGCATTTTTGTGATTTTTAAGGAGCTGGCGGGCGACACAGCCATCATCATCTGGGTGCAGTAATGTCTTAAAACACAAAGAGCCCCATTCAGAGATCTCTCAGGCCATATCCCACACCCACACAGTCAAAAGGACACACGGACCCATCCAGCACACAGCCTGGAGTTATTATGGCGAGCAGTGTGTACTTACACAGCAGTAAAACATTCACAGAAAATATTCAGCATTAGCAGAAGGGTCAGAAAAGCAGAAATGAGAACAAAATGATGGAGCTTCTATACAAAGACCTGTCTCCCTCCTGCTGTCTCATACACAGTGATTTAGGTTCATCAAACACACACAGGAATTATTCCTACAGCTTACAACAATATTTTACAGTTTCAGCTATCCGAGAAGCTCGAGGCTGCGCATACCTCGTGTAAGATGAGTCTGGTGCCAGGAGCTTCCCTTGGACTGGTCTGTCAAAGATGGAGCCAGCAAAGAAATCAGAGGCAGACAGAGAGGCCCCAGTGTCTGCGAAGTCCACACCGAGGCAAACAACAGGACAAAAGTACTAAAGAGCAACTTCACTCATTTTTACTAAAAGTTAAAAGCTGTACAAAACCCTTTTCCTACTCCAGAGTTTGTACAGGTTTTAAAGGAAATAAATAACTTTAGTAAGAAAAAAGGAAACTCTCAACAGCTGAGTTGCATTTTGAGTAATTCAAGCACTTGGTTTGAAAGATTTTGAAGACAAAGTAGACATGTTGTTATACATATGTATGACATTCAGGTTAGATTGATATTTCATAAGTCATAGCAAAGCTATGCATCTGGAGTGCAAAGACTGCCTCAACATTCCCATAATCCTAAGGTGTTACATATGGAGGACCAAAGCAGTCAGTCAATCAGTCAAGTTTATGCCACAATCTCCTGAGGAGTGGACTTTCCAGCAAATTCACTCCAGTTTCAAACAGTCTAACACAAAGACAAAGTACAAGAGTTACACCACCGACTCTATAGATCTCAGTTAGCATGCTAAACGTTAAAGTTCATGACTGCACAATTAGAAAAAGACTGAACAGCACGGCATGTTTGGAAGTGTCACCGAGAAGACGCCGCTTCTCTCATGGCTGCACGGTTTTTGTTAGCAAACCTGCATCTGAATAAACCACAGGACCTCTGGAACAATGTCCCGTGGACAGATGAGACCAAAGTGGAGATGTTGGCCATAATGCACAGCATTATCAGCACAAACAGCTCAACTGTCAAAGCACAGCAAAGGAGGGTTGATGATTCAGGCTTGTTTTGCAGCTACAGGGCACTTTATAGTCACTGAGTGGACTATGAATTCCTCTATATACCAAAGTATTTTCCAGAATCAAATGTGAGGCCATCTGTGAGACCAAAGCTTGGCCCAAATTGGGCCTAGGAACAAACTCAAAGGATGAATGGAAATCTACAGCTGAATAGATTAATCAAGGTGTTGCAATAATAGTCCAGTGAAAAAAAGTTTCCACAGGACCGTGTTTGCCTTCGTTGTCGGCCAGCTCGTTTTATATTTAAACATAAAGGAACTGTAAAAGAAAATACAGAAATACGAAATAACAGAAAAGAAAATATTCTATAACTTGTATCTATGTATCTAGTGCATTAAATTGGATTTTTTTATTTATTCAGTTTTTTTCCATTTTGGCACCTTTGGTCCTTGATTTTACACTTGTGTGATTCCCACAGTGACACTTGATTTATTCAGTGCATATTTCAAGGTTGCAAATCACCAAAGGCCCTGGTATAAAACACACAGGCACTTTCATATTCCCACATTGAACCACTAACCCTTTAAATCATAAACCTGAAATTTATATGGGTTTGCAGCGACTGTGATAAAGTGCGACACTTCAGCCATCAATACGTCCTGCAGCAGCCCACGACACAGCGCAATGCAGACTTTCTTCACTTCCGAGAGCTGCTGATTCTAATCGTAACCCCACACCAGTGCAACCGAGGCAGTTGACTTTACCCATGAAATATTCATAGGAAGATGTTTTAAAAACACTTTGCATTTATTTAAAGTCACCCACTCTAAATAATGCATTGTGTGGTGTGACATGGGAGAAGGCCAAGGTTGGACAATGAAGGGTAATTAACAGGCAAGTGTGCTAAAACCTTTATACTCTTCTCTTCAATACGTGGTATTTGAACTTAATTATCATTATTCAAAAGGCAGGCTCACAGCAGGGTAAAAGGGAACAAACAAACTCTGAAACTCAGTCAAACAGCAAGGAAAGAGGGGTACACAGCTTGCTGCTTAACCAAAGAGTGCAGAATTAAACTACATTTTTCCTAATGTGCATAACTGAGCTTTGTCACGCTTGTAGTCATTTATAAATCAGACATATGGAACAAATCGTTAGCAAGTTGTTAAGGCAGTCGCTGCTGTAGCCGAGAGACGAAACTAAACAAACACATATGTCTGTAGTCAGTGATCACTGCCATTTGGAAATAGGACGGCTGATATTTGCTGCTCAACAATTATCTGAAGTTAACTAAACTCCAGTCTCTTAGCACACAACGCCCCCTGGTGACCACAGATAGAAAACGCAATCACAATCTGCATTAGAAGTTGTTGGGGGGGGGTTTATTATAAAAAGCAACAAATCATTGTTGTACAAAAAGTCAGTAGAGAACACACTGTGGTAATGTGCAGGGGTTTGTATTATGCCTCTAAGCAGACAGTGATAGTGTTACCATCCCTATTTAATCAGTAGTTCCTGGCGTCACATTATTATTTCAATAGGTTAAACAACATTTAACAAATTCAGTCTTACTACATTGAACAGAAAAGCTTTGAAGACTAGTTTAACACTTTGCTGTCATTATTTCACATTCTGTCTGCAACATACTTCATTCCACGATGAAACACGTTTTCACTACCTGGCATATTCTGGATTCAGGGATGTTAATTCATACATTTCATATGCATGTTCATATTTATGTACTTGTATTTAGCTTAGCTGAACCTCCTGTTATTGACATACAACTGTCGAACATTATCTTTCATACAAAGAGTCTGGTTGAGCTTTAACATTCAAATCCCTGATCAACAGAGAGAATACTCTGAAATTTCACTTCTGAACGGCTCCGTTTCCATTTGCAGGACTTTTAACAGTTCGTGGAGTCTTTGTGTTTCCTTTCACTTTCTCTACCTTATCTTTTTTAACCTCCTCCTTCTTTGACGCCGCTGCAGGGGCCTCGTCTTCCTCCTCGTTTTCCGGCTTGGTGTTGACCTTCCTCAGCTTGTGTTTTCCTTTGATGGGAGTGGAAAAAGTCAGCGAAGACTTGATGAAGTCCAGAGGGAAGATGCCCACGTCTCCATCAAAGCGGTTCTTGGTCACTTGCAGGGATCTGCGGCCGGGACACGTCACCAGCTTCTTTTCCTGCAGTATGAGGACGTTGTCGGCCTCTTGGCTGGCCTGGAAGGAGTTAAAAGTCAAGACGTGTCTTTCTTAAATTGGAAAACTGCATATTTGTGAAGACAGCAATCATATATGCATTTTTATTGAAACAGCAAATCAAGAGATGTGCTTATTTATTAAAATGTTTTAGATATTGATTTTAAGAATCAAAATAGAATGATACCCATGCTATTTTGATGAGTATGAACAAAATTATTATTACTCTCACAATAACAACCTATCGATGCAGTGATTCTATTTTGGCCCTTTTAGTTCTCCTGTTAAAATATTTAAATTTGCGAATGCCAGATAGGGGAAATACCCACAAATAGGGTACATTTGAAGCTGACCATCACCCTAAACAGGTCACTGGTGACTGTGACAATGTTAAGAGGATAATTGAACATTGTACATTAAATGCACAGTATCTGTCTGCCAACAATTTGTCATTTTCAACTGTTCCTTCAGTATTTTTTACCATTACCTTACCTTAGCAGAACCAAAGATTGATGCCGTTTGCAGTTCTCGGTCATCCTCCTCTTTCCTCGGATGAATGATCAGGGTGACATGACAGGTGCTGTTTGTGGCAAACTTCCTGAAAACCCCGATAATGTGGTCCTGGACTGCAAACCTGAGGTACATGAGAACATTGTATTTCCATACAGCATTAACACACCAATAACAGCACTAACATGAAATCATCACACACCAGATAAACAACATTTTTTATCTTACTTGTCTACTGAGAGGTTTTCTTGTCCCATCATGAACTGCAGATTATCAATGACGACATGGTTGATATCATAGAGGTAGACAGCATGTTGCATGGTGTCCAACACTGTCCTGTAGGCAAAATTGGACAGGAGTCAGAGGGTCTTAGACCATGTCCACACTAATATGTTTTCGTTTGAAAACGTATCTTTTTCTCTCTGTTTTGGCCTTCTGTCCACACTGAGATGGTGTTTTCAGTCAAGGAAAACAGAGCTTTTTGAAAATGCTTGCCAAAGCGGAAAGGCAGTGTAGGCTGCATAAACAGAGACTTTCGGAAGCGATGACGCATTTTAGTCATATGATGCAGTCATGTAACCAATTAAACTAAGATAGCGGAGGGCATTATACAGCAGTTATTTTGTTTGCTCTCAATTTGACAGCCCTATTAAAGATTAATATCAGTCTGTACATGCTCCAGATAGCTTTTCTTCAAATTCTTTAATTCTCACTCGCTTTTGCAACTTTGTACTTTTGTGTTACTTAAAGCAACAACTCCACTTCATTGTTAGTCCATTTAAAAAACTCGGTGCTTTTCCTCGACATTTTGCCGTGATGTTTCAAAGAACCGGAAAGTAAAAAAACGGCAGACAGAAATAACACAGGTTGAATCGTCTTATGTTTCACACATGCGCAATACAGGAATGTAAGCGTTTCAGTGTGGATGAACAACTGTTCTGAAACGATTGAAAACGATAGTGAGGACGCGGAGCGTTTTTAGATGAAAACAAAATGTAATGTATCCAGATTAGTGTAGACGTAGCCATTTACTGACTGAGCAACCACACTCCAACAAGAAGTGATCAAACTATCAAGATCATGTTCAAAAACAAAGCAAACCTCTTCAATAAAAGAACTTAATGGATCCCTGAAGTACTAATAAGACTTACTTGATGTTCTGCTGCCCGTGGAAAGTCATGAAGTAAAGCGGCAGCTCTTCAAACTTGTCTGCCCAGAAATCATACTGTTCCAGGTTCTCCTCCAGCCTCTGCATGGCGAACTGTGTCAGCATGATCTTGGCTAGACGGACATTGTTGATCTCAAAGCTGCCCCACAAAGTGTTGACACCCTGCATGCAAAGGTCCAGGGCCAACTCACTGATAAAGGTGGTTTTCCCACTTCCAGTAGGACCTGATGAAGAAACATCATGATTGCGTATTGGGTTAATAAAGCTAGTACTTATACTTTATATTAAAACTGGTAAACTAAAAAGCCATCATATTTCAGGACACTTTAGTGAAAAGTAAAAACTTGGCCAGCTGTGTGTGTTTTACATCCTCTTCCTTTAAAGAAAGTATGTGGTTTGATTTTTTTTTATCAAACATTGTGGCTGAATTTAAGTCAGACTATCTCCTGTTCAAGGTCCTTGAGCAGTGCTGCATGACTTCCACAGCTTTTTAGCATTCATTCAACTAGGTAATGCAGTGGGTCAGTGTTATAACAGTGATGATTCAATTTAAATTTCATTCACTGAGTTAATGCAAAGCAATCATGGTGGCACACAATGGGACACCTCTCAAAAGTCTTGGGACACCAGGAAGTGGATTTTTTATTCACATGTTTGAAGTTCCATGAGGAAATTGCAGATATAAAGAAGCATGTTGGGACTTTCACTGACTGATCCAAAAATAGCCACAATGCTGGAGAAGTCAGAAAAGGGAAAAACAGGAGCAGTTTTGAAAGCGCTGCAGCACTGACAAATGAGACCATCTTGAAGAAGATATCATCCAAACTTCAATCAGGTATGGTTTTTGTTTTGTTGTTGTTGTGAAACTCGAGCACAACTCAGGGCTCAAATGCAGAACAATAAAAGACTGAATTTAAATCTGCTTGCTTACAAATTGGCTTTGATACTTGGCTACCT
This sequence comes from Neolamprologus brichardi, assembly GCF_056152115.1. Classification (NCBI taxonomy): domain Eukaryota; kingdom Metazoa; phylum Chordata; class Actinopteri; order Cichliformes; family Cichlidae; genus Neolamprologus; species Neolamprologus brichardi. The sequence continues at coordinate 21,308,436 of NC_142111.1, read as the reverse complement.
AGAAGTGGTGGAAGAAAGATCCATTAGATATTGATTACCACAGAATTCCTGTTTTATGATGCTATGAGTTTTGTTTGTATCACTTTTAAAAAGGGAAGAAATTACTTAATTTTGGTTATGATTTCTTGGGATTTAAAAAAAAACAACAACTAATTAGTTCCTGAGTCTTAAAACGTCATTATTAGTAACACAGTACCTGTAAAAACAGTCAGCTCTCCCTTGCGGTGTCCCTTCAAAATCCTGTTGAGCTCAGGAAACCTCGTCCACTTCACTCCAGCCACCTGATCTGTGTTGACGAGCTCCCCGTAAACGTCCTCTCTGAGCTGCTTGAAGGACACTATGGACTTATGGGCCGCTGGGATCGAGGCTTTAATGATGTTGCTTAAGTTTTTACCTCGGGCCAGAGCCTCCACCGCACACGGCCGGTACTCACCGGGCCGCACAAGAGAGCAACGCCTGATGCCCAGCTTGCGAGAAAAGATCTTTGACGCCTCCCAGGAGCGAATGTCTCCCCCCAGCCACAGAGTCACCCGCTTGAACTGCTCCAGGTAGGGCAGCAGGATTGGAGGAAGGCAGCTGACCCCGCGAGGAAGAGCAACACTCGGGAGTCCTGTGGCCTGACTCACAGCCATCGTGTCAAACTCGTGACCCGTCACCACCAGCTCCGAGTCCAGACGTCCCACAAGAGGGAGGCCAAACAAGTTGTAATAGGAGTTAGACTTTGGGACTGTAGCTTCATTATATGTGACTTTGTCAGTTTCTGTTCTTTGAGCTGACAGGAGCTTGACCCCTTTTAAAGAGGAATCAGGTCCACCAAACCAGGGAAAAACCAGGCTTTTGGTTGGCTTGAATAATCTCACTCCAAACTTCTTGAGGGTTGCATTGGAGATCTTTGTGATCTGAAACAAAACACTGACAAATATTACTGCGCCAGATGACACTGTAAAGGAAAAGGTAAGGTCTTGTACATACACCACCATATTTAACAAAATAAATATATATATATGTTTAAAGTGACTTTACATTCAGGTACTAGCAGTCTCAGAGGATGAGAATGGTTGTGTATGTGCACATATGTTTGTCACAGAGCTGAGAATGTTTGTGTGTGTGTGTTAGTTGTTGCCGATCGATCTTTGTAATCAGTGCAGGGAGATGTGTGGTGAGGGCAACAGCTCTGGGGAAGCTGTTCATGAGCTGCTCGTGTCATCTTTTGAATTAAGAATCACAAATAACACAGAATAATACCTGGAAAATGGTTTTAATCAGCTGAGCTTCATCCTCTGGGAGGTCAGTGAGTGGCACAGAGGTGGACCAGATCCTCTGCACCTCTCTCAGCTCCCTCTCTCTCTCCTCCTGCTCCTCCACACTCTCCGGATACCCCAGCAGCACATTAGGGTTAAGGGACTCTTCCCCATCCTTCTGCATCACCTCCAAACAGTCCTGGAGGTCCTCCCAGCTCCCCTCCACCAGCGTGTCCTTGCACAGAAACTGTCCCGTGGTTTTGTCAATGAACAGGGAGAAGACCTCCTTCCTGGTTGACAAATCCACAAAGATGCTGGGAATGTGGAGGCAGCTGTAGCCATCGTGGAAGGGAATATCTTTGGAGCGTAGATACTGTTTGATGTCTGTGACTGTGACTGGGGTCACAGGGAACTCTAAAGTAGATTTGGTGTCTTTTTTATAACCTCTGGTCCCAGTGTGTGTCAGGAAGTAGCCTGTACCCCAAGGTATTGGAAATGACCTGTGAAGCAGCCTCTTTGGTAGAGGTCTCAAAAATGGAGATGTAAGACATCCTTGGAGGAGAAACCTTGGGGCTCCCACCTGCAAGAGACAGGTGGAGCTCCTCAGCAGCAAGCCTCTCCACATTGGTTATGTGGTCAGCACGTTGAACCTGCAAAAAGACACCAAGACATGAGGAAACCAGCAGCCTAATATAGGAAAAGCACAGCAAAGTTTTGGGGTGACCTAGACAGTCAAATTAAAGAGAGGCAGCGAGGCAGAAAACCGTTATTTTCTTGTCAAACGGAGACATACCGAACATGAAAATTATCATGGAGGCGTATGAAAGCATCACTCAAAAGTTAGTGGCGTTTAATAAAACACGAGGCCGAAAAAGAACAACTTACAGTCTCTGATATCTGTCCTCCTCTCCTTCCATGCTCCACTCTAACCCGGGCTTTTCGGTGCGTTTCCAAAACAAGTCCGTGTGAATTATACGGAACTATACGGACTAGAACTATACGGAAGACTAGATATTCGGAAAGCTGGACTAACACATATTTACCTTTTAAATTATACTTAACGTGATCATTTTTATAGTAGAAAATAAATTTAATGGTTTGACGTTTAATATGTCAACGAAAGAAGTCTTCTTCTAGAAGGTATCTTTTTTTGTTAACCGTTATGTCAGCTATGCGTTTCACTCCGGAACTTGTTACTGACGGACAGCGCTGTGTACATGCCCGTCAGGTTGTCCTCTGAGAGCCTTGTTACCGTTTAGTGTGTTTGACTGTGTTATTTTTGTGCAGCAGTAGAAAAAGAGCAGATTAACGATGACTTCCAGAGGGACACCGAGTCGTTTTTTGAGAAGTGTCCTTCAAAATGGAGTCGGTCGGTACGTTTGCCAGCTAAAACGAATCTCCATCGTCTTCTCCAAAAAGGCTCAGAGTTCGCTGGGAGCCAGGTAAGAGAAGTATTTGATAGTTTATGTAGACAGTTCCTCTCAGTCACGGCCTTGAAAAAATCTAAGAGATTACTTGGTTTCCTGATTAGCACTTTTATTGATTTAGATCTTGTAATTATTCTCAGATTAGATCCCAGTCCATTATGTTGACGTCAGTCTTGTACCTCATTATTTTCATTAATCAGCCGTCTTTCCCGGTGGAGGAATCCAAAAGATGCTGTAAGCCAACAGCAGGTTAAAAATCTATTTGTCATAACGTTATAGCATACAATATGCTCATCTGCCGCTTCATTAGGAACACCTTTTCAACTACTCGTTAATGCAAATATCTCATGAGCAAATCACAATGGCAGCAACCGAACACATGTAGACATGGCCAAAGACCAGATGAAGTCCAAACAAGCATCAGAATTTTGAGGAAAGTTAAAGATGTAGACGAGCATCTGTGAAAGCACAGCACGTTAAACCTTGGAGTAGATGGGCTACAGCAGCAGAAGACACCTGATGTCACTCCTTTCAGCTGAGAACAGGAAACTGAACCTACACCAAAGCTGGACAATAGAAAATTGGAAATGATGCAACATTTGAATGGAAGAGTAAGAATTTGGTGTAAACTACATGAAATCATGAATTGTAGCTCAGGAGGCAGAGCGGGTCACCAACTGATCAGAAAGTTGGTGTTTTGATGTCCGGCTCCTCCAGTCTACATAGCGAAGTATCCTTGGGCAAGATAATGAACCCCAAGTCGCCTTCTGATGTCATGTCACAGAGCTGAAATCCTCTCAATATTTTTTCATTAACATGACAATGAATTTATTGTACTCACATGGTCTCTGCACTCACTGGATCTCAATCTAATAGAGCATCTTTAGTAGCAGGAGCAGTAGGTTTGCAACAAGGATGTACAACAAACAGATCTGCAGCAACTATGTGATGCTATTATGTAAATATGCACCAAAATCTCTGAGGAATGTTTCCAGCACCTTGTTGAATCTATGCCACAAAGAATAATGCCAGTTCTGAGGGCAAAAGGCGGTCAAACCCAGTACTGACAAGGTGTAACTGATAGAGTATTTTAGAAATGGCCAAAAAATGTGCAGTTAAGCAGGTTTTTGCAGTTCCTATTATAGCATGTAGGCTCAAATGCACTACCTGCTTCTGTAACACACAATCAGAAAGCCAGATGATCATCACATTCCTGTGATATGGATTCAGGGATCATAAATAGTAGAAGAATCTTTTAGCACTGGCAGTAGATGCTGACAGACATCACCAACAGCCCTTTATTGTTCAAACGCCACATCATGATGCTAGCAGCAGTTACATTTGCAGACTCTCAGCAGAATTTTTCACTGCTCAGAATAGTTTCTGACTTCATGACTGAATGTTCTGTGACTTCAGTAGCCTAAAGATAAAAATAATGTTTTTGTTGATTCATTTTAAGCTGTTTATCTGCTTGCTAACACACAAAATAGGCCAAATTCTGTGCATTTGCATAATAATAGTGAAAGGGTCCAGCTTCACATTAACCAATTAAAACATCCAAGGATGGAGTCTGTGGTCTTCTAAAATTGTATTTTAAAGATAATGTTCATATCTGAAAATTGCAGGGTGATGTCTGTCATCTGGAAAGATTTTTTCCCCCCCAAGTTTGTTTTATTATCAGTTATTTAACTGTTCATGCATTTCTTTTTGAAATGAAAAGTAGTACAAAGCATAAAATTAAATTATATGATTGTCATTTAATTTTCCGTTTTATACAGCTGCGCTCAGACTGTGTGATTTAAACAAAAGTATAATAATTTATTAACCAGTAATGAAAATAATCGGCAGGTATGGCTCAAAATCAAACAAAAAACTCTGTCACCCTTACCAAATTGTAATACAGTTAATCTGCTTTTTCAGGGATTTTATCGAGGAGGGAGTTGTGGATTATGCCAACAAGAACCCTGGAACTGTCGTCTATGTGTCTCCGCAGCCCTGCAGAGTACCAAAAATAGTTGCCGAATACTGTAAGTGCCCACAGCTCTGTTCAAATCAGACCTGAATAAATTTACTGAAACAATGGTGAAGCAGAGTGACAGTGAGATTTCTGAATATATATCATTTGTTGATGTAGATATAAAGTAAAGAGAGAAGGAGTTAAGATTACAAGCTTCAGTTAAGGAGTTTAAAGGTAATGAAATTATAATAGAGAGCAACTGAATGTTTATTAGAACATTTATTATATTCAACTGAGTAATCAATAAAGTATACTGAATAAAAAGATGAGTACCAAAATGAATGGTAATCATGTAGGAATTTAGTCATGTCTCTCTAGAGATGGTAAGCTTTCAAATGCTTCCAATCTAACCATCACAGATGTGCCTGACTAAAATAAGATGAGATAAGACTTAACTGATTCTATGCTGGGGATATTTAGTCTCCTTGGAGAAAATACTCCTCTTCTTTCACGCCTGTACTGTCATTTGTTATGTAGAAAAATAAAGAGAAATAAGTGAAAGTATGTTTGTTTGGATAGTTCAAAGAGCAAACACATTGGGTTGGTGCTGAGAGTGTTTCTGATGCTGAGGTTATGGTCATACTGTAATCTCTTGCAAACTACCTCCACTGCTTCAGAGACTGGAACACAAGTGAAGAGAGATGTAACGTCATACGAGACTGCTGTTTCAACAGCCTCCATAATGACATCTCTCACCTTCTCAACAAAATCCAAAGTGTTCTGATGTGGTGTTTAGAGCTGCCCACCAATAGGTTGACAATTGAAACCAGCAACTTGTTGATGTTATAGGTGACCGAGTTGATCATACAGGCAGTTGGTCTTACAGGTGCACCCTGTTTATGTATCTTCTGTAAACCATACAGACTTGGTTTAGATTCTCCTGGGTATAGCCTGTGGTATGAGGTTTGCTCAATAACGATGTCTTGCTCTAACTGTTTCAGACAGTCTATCACCCTCTTCCTGTAACAACTACCTGGTTCTCATTTCAGGGGCTCATAAGTATTTTTGTCACTGTGCAGCAGCAAAATTTTCTCATGTTAGTCTTTCTGGTTTAGCAAAAGCGTGCACCTACCCTTGTCTGCAGGAAGGATGATAATGTTGTTATTACTAAGCGATGTGAGTGCCTTCCTCTCCCCCATGTTGATGTTGGATGCTGAGGACATTTTCGTCCCCAGTTGCTGCTTCCACATCTGCAAAGTTGATGTTTTGAATTGCTGTTTCTGTAGCTGTGATCAATTCGACTAGCAGAGTTTGCTTTGGCTTTAAATTTAACCCTGCAAGGATGTTTTTTACTGTTTGGGTGAGTTTTCTGTCAGGCAAATTTCTCCCCCGCTTTCCACATCCTCGGTGTGGCATCCTTCTGTCTTCAGGCTGTTGAGGAAACTCCATATTTGGCTATGCAGATGTTCTGTTCATACGGTTGGGGAAACCTGCAGTCAGCTGAGACTGAAGAAGTCACTTGGATGGGGATGAAACGTTTGCCCCGCTGAAAACACTACGTCCAGAAAAAAAATAATAATCTTCTCAGGATTTCCTTACCTGTATGATTGAGCATGCATCAAGGCATATTTTCTAACATTTCTTTCATATTATCTGAAAACTCCTTGAATCAGGTTCTTCATATTTTTAGGGTAAATATCTGGTACTGTGGCTTTATCAATAAGGACATTTATAGAATGGTGGATGCTTAAAATCTCTAAAATATTTGGATCCTGGATCTCTGACAGCAAATTTGGAAGCATTGTAGAAATGAGAATTTTGCAGATAGGGAACTGATATTTTATTTCCAGCTTCTCATATAGAAGGCATGTAATAGTGTTTAACCCTGTCACGCCAATTGTATCATATTTGATGAATTAATACTTTAGACTTCTTCATCAGCAAATATGAAACAAATTAAAAGTCACATATGCAAATTAATATTTCATTTGATTTTTAAACATTTTGTCAGAAGTTTTAATGAACACTCCATTTTCAAAAAGCTTGAGTATGGATAAGGTAGATTTTTCATCCAACTTCACTGTTGTAATACCCAGCTATGAAACCATGTGCCAAATCCAAATGAACATTTTTAGAAACAGACAGTTTGTGTTAATGTTATATCCAAAATCTGTTGTTCTGTCTCATTTTTAACTAACTTAATAAGAAGCATGAAAAGTAAACTGCCATAAAGCAGTCTTAGATACTGTAGGGGGCAGTATAACATAGGTAGAAGGTATTGTTGTTAATGTTAATGTTGTAGGTGTCCTCTTAAAAGTCGCATATATTTTCCTTTTTTGCAGTAAATGGCAACGTGAGGGAAGAAACCATCACGAGCAAAACGTCTCAGCAGATATCCGAGCTTTTGACTAAGCTGACCAATCAGTCCGGTCTGGAAATCATCCGCATCCGCAAACCCTTCCACACAGACAGTCCCAGCATCCAGGGCCTGTGGCACCCTTTCACCAACCGGCCCCCGTCTATTGGCCCCATAAGGCCACAGAAACCAGATTCTTAATAAGGACTAACGAAAGGAAATGTTGAACTTCCATTTGTATTTTTTGCAGTTTAAATTAAATCACTGGTGAATAACAGTTTCTGCATCGGCTTCCTTTTGATTTTTTTCCCTGGATAATACCACACTGTGTCTGATTATTATTTTTATTTTTTTTAACCATCTCCTTCTGTTTGCAGCAGAGCCCACTTGAAGGAAAAATGCTCACAGTTCCAGCTCTAAATGCCACATTTGAATAGACTTTAAATGGATCCACCAGAGCTTTGTCAGGGGGCATACTAAAGAGCAGATAACTGTTTTTAAATCTCAAGGTTATTTAAAGATTCGTTTAATAAGTGCCGCAGATGGAACTTTGAAATAAAAAAATAAATAAAAAAACTTTCAGATGTTGATGTTTAAATATAGATTTTCTTTAGAGGTGGGTTTCAGCACATCGAGAGAAGAAGAAGTAGCCGTTGTGCTGTCTGCATCGCTCAGTGTAAAAACTTAAAAAACATGTAATTCTTCTTAAGTTGTACTCCAAGGTGAATGTAAATGTTTTCACGGCTTAATACTGACAAGATTTAAAGGTGTCCTTAAATATCCCACAGCCTAAATGAACATGACAGATGGTTGTGTGATGGGCTGAGGGACAGCCTTTAACCTTCAGTGTGAGCTGTCCTCTGTAACAGGAACAGAAAACTTAACACTCGTCCAGCGGGTGATTTGTTCAAATTCAACAAGGCGTTAAATTTTGGCACAACTGCTGGTTGCTTTCTTTGCACTTCTTCTACTGAATTCATCATTTTTGACTGCAAAAGGCATTCAGCGTTCACCCCCAGTGTTGCTCTCCAAAAAACAAATACAACCAGGTGGAAACCATCAGACGAATACAAATAAGTCTTTGCATGAAGCCAACGTGAAGACTGCAGCAGGCGAATGGTATACTTTATAACCCCGGCCACAGGAAATGGTTCGGCAATGTGACCGTTTATGTGGAGTGGGAGAGTGACATGACTGCAAAGGATGCTGATGAGATGCAGGAAGATGCTGCTGTTCATTTCGCTCACTTTCTCCCACGTATCTTTTCTAATTAGCATTCCAGTGTTAAATTAGACTCAGACATGGAGGCTGCACTTGGAATAAAAGTCTCTAACTTTAAATCTCCAAACTTTTTATCAGTAAATTTCAGATTTAAAAAGGGGCATTGCCTGTTTCGTAGAATAAAGTCTTCATTTATCCAACACAGATAAATGTATTCCGCCATTCCCATGTTAAAGTCTGCAATGGCCAGTTTTAAGATTCCAAACCCCTTCATCAACCCATCCAAGCTTTTAATCATCACATGAGTATAAGATGAAGCATTTCTTTCTTTGTGTTTCCACTGATCTCTGGTCAGTTAGCTTGATGAGGTTGAGTCTCCAACCTCATTTCCAGCATCTGAAAGCCACTGCTGTATTTGTGTGTCAGGGGGAGGGGATAGGTAGAAAATGAAAATTGAATAAATAGGGGACTGGAATAGACAGATGCTGTTTTGTTACAATTTTTAAATTCTTTTGTTAATGGTGCATCTATTTTTTTTATTCAGACTTTTTTTTTTTTGGTAACATGTTCTGAAAACCCATTAAAGTAATTTTGGCACTTACAGTCCTCCATACTATTCTCATTTCCTGTATTTTTAATTTATCTCCGACACCAATTACAGATATCGCAGCTGCTGTTCTCGCATCACGCCCGCCATCCCTGATGGGAAATGGCACAGCTTGACCTGCGCAAGGACACTAAATAAAGTTGTTGTTGCTTAGTTACAGCTGTGAATGCTGCTCTAAAAATGGTAATTTTACCCCCCTCCTCTGTACCCTGAGTCTATGTTATACCTCTGGCTCATATAAATGACTATGGGGTGGAGTGGGATTCATTCCCTGTGGAGGACAGTGGCCTTGCTACTCGCCACAAGCTAAAAACAACCAGGTATCTTGAGAGAAGAATCGAGTGAGAACATATTTTGCATGTTGTTTCATGACTTCCTCTCAGGGCTGTTGACAATGAACCTTTTTTCCCCCGAGCTAAAGGTCATCCAAACACTTTTTTAAGCTACATGAATGCCAGAGGAAATTGAATGACATGAAATAAATAAGACATGAGATATCACTTTGGCCAGCTATAATCTGATAAGACAACAAAGAGAAGTTCATTATCTACATCAAAAATAATACAGAACCAGCTTGAATCAAAGTGTCACAGTTTACAGGGGTTTTAGTATGCATGATTTTTAACAAAGCACACAAGAAAGTATAGTGCAAGCTGTGAACTGTTTAGGCCCGACACAAAGAAGAAAGTACATCTACATAAACAGCAGGATCATTTTTGCTATGCAGTTAGCAAAAAAAAAAACCCCCAAAAAACCAAAACAATTTCATGTGAACGCAAAGCAGCCAACGTGTTAACTAATTAAGTTTAAGTCCATAGTACAGAATAGAGTGTTTATTGTAAACGGATTGCCCTTGAATGACAGTGAAATAGCAGCAGCAATGACCTTAGATTCAGGTGAAACTTCCACTATGTTCAGAAATACCCAGACATTTACAAGAAAAAATTCTATATAACACAAACATGTTGAACACAGTAGAAGCTGCAATTATTTTACACATTTGATTGAAATTAAATGTTAACCAGCAAAAAAATAAAACAAAAACATTTTACACTGTACAATTTTGATTTAAATATATACCGTGGGCCTATTATGCAACTTCCAGTACCTTTGCATAAACCCGAGTCTAAAATTATCCTACTTGTCTTATGCTGGGCCTGTCTTGTCTTGTCTGGAAACAAGTTGTTTTAGCCTCTCTCTTTAAGCCAGCTGCCCTCTGATTGACTTGACTAGCAGCAGGTGGGTGGAGCTTCTGTACATGAGATGCCATATTAGGGTTATCAGCCCTATCTGACATCATATAGATCTAAGAGTAGAAAAACTGCCAGAAAGTAAATGTAAATAGCAGTCTGAAGCTTGAGCTTGTCATTATTTGAAACTATACAAGCTAACAAGGGAAACATAAAACATCCCTTTGAATGCTTAAGCTGTCGGATTGAGAGCTTCATAACATAACAGCATCTTAAACTGCTACAGAAAATCCAATTGTTACTTGAATTCCCACAAGTTCAAAACCACAAACTCGAGTGCTCTTTTAAAAGCCGGCTTTAATTGATTAGAGGCCACTGTGACCATTTGGAAATTCAGCCGGGTCCTTGAGAAGCGAGTGTGAATGTGAGCGGCGAGGGTTATAGATGATGCTGTCATGTAGAAGTGATGAGCAGTGGTAATAAAAGAGGCAGCAGAGATGAAAAGAGTTGAGGACAGAAGATTAGGATCAAAACATGTGAAGTGGTTTGTTTTTTTGCTTTTTTATAAAGGGCTGATCAGAAACGGGAGAAAGCAGAAGATGAAGTGGCAAAGTGTGGGAGAAAGTATGAAGCAAGAACTTTAAGTTCAGGTTTTTATCACATAGTGTAGTTTCAAAGCATATATATGGCATTTAAAATATATAAAAGCAGCTCATTGTAACCTTTAAATTTGTCCACTGCATTGCTTATGGATACAGGGTGTAACAAGATTATTATTTTACTAGGATACAGTAAAAATGGACGCGTGGCTTCTGGCAAAAACATTGACAAACACACTATACTCAGTGTTTAGTAAACTGAAAAGCTTTTAACGCTGACACTAAAGTACAAAAAACAGTCAGATCAAGGTTTTTATGATAGTGGTACTGATCCGATACTAAATGCAAATATGCCCATTTAGAACAGCTTATTTGTGCTGTCACATAATGATGCTATGTGCTGTAATAAAAGCACACTGAGGCTTTTGCCTGTCTGTGTGTCTGTCTGTGTGTTTTACGCTCTCTCCAGTTGTATGCACTGCCCTTTGCAGCTGAATCCACTCGGCAATTAAGCCTGGGAGTATTTAAGCGGAGGCAGGGGGAGAGGAGAACCTCAGTCATTTAGTGTATTTCTGTATGCAGTGTATGAGCTCATGGAGATTTGTGTGTGCAGTTTGCCAGCTATTTGATTAATTTCCCTTTTAGTTACAGGCTACTAATTTTGTCGCATTATTTTTACTTTTGTGGTGATAGCAGCTTGGCCGTGGTTCTGACTTTACTTAATTTAAAAAAAAATGTTGTTTTGTTCCTGAATCACCCAGAGACTTCTACTGTCACTTCCCCAGATGCCACAGACTTCCTGGGGAATATAACATGCGCACTTTTGCAGAGTTTCTCTTAAGCAATAATCATGATGTGGCTGGGTGCACATTGATTGCCAAAAAATCTGTAGTGCATAGTTTTAAAAGACCAGCTTAATATGCAAGCGTGCAATCAGTTAAGTGCTTTGATTTGATTGAATTAATGTGGTTCTTTAGTCACAGAGAATTTCTTCTACCTCTATTTGCATAGAGTGGACTGCCTGGACTATATTATCCTCAGCAAAAAAAGAAGTAAAAATCCATGATGCCAAAGTACAAGACACGCGAGAAGACCTGCAAGTGCAAAACATCTCCTGTCTACTAGTATCGCCATCTGTTTCCTGCATGACTAACCAGGACACGCAGGTCAAATGTTTTGTGGCTGGATGTACCTGCAGAGATGACAGCGAGGCATGCAAACAGACAAGAAGCTGCTGTCCTCCCCTCGTGGAGGTGAGCCAAACACGGCTCTCGCTGTCTGACAGATAAACAATGAGAGCCACCAGAGAGGGCCGCTGCTTGTGCCGAAGCTACGAGAGCTGATTCAACACTTTGCAGCAAAGACGGATCTTTATTTACCACTGGCCGTGACACGTTTACAAAAAGCTCAGAGATTCATTTCAGTCACTTCCCCGTAAGATATAGACGTAGCATTTAATCATAGCGTTGTTCACCTTGTTGAGGAAATACAGTGAAAGCTGCAGTTCTTGTTGTTTTGGCATTGCACTAATGTCAGGTAAACACTGAGGATGCTTTTGTGGGCTCCATGTGTGAAGGTCTTCTCCACTTGGGTTTGGCAACTTGCCACGTGCAGCTTTAGCAAAGTAGAGGACAAATGTGAGCCTGGCTCTCAGCGTTGTTTTAAGCGATAGATGACTAGAACTTTTTAAAATTTTTGCTGTAGAAATCCATGTGATTTCTGTTTGTTTTTTTACCTGTTTTTGTATGAAACCATGTTCTTGAAGTTTTGAGAGAAAGTAAAACAGTCAATGTTATTCAGAAAATAGGCCTTAAATATAAATATAAAACAACATCTAAAAATTTATTTATAGGATTTCATCAGTTTGTGGTTCCCGGTTCGCTTCCACAACCCTGAAGCCAGTCTGTGATCCACAGCAAAAACCAATCAATCTGACCACCACGCTGACTGCTCCTTTAATAGACTGCATGTTTACTTTCATAAAGTTTTATCTCTTTTCCCACAGAGAGGCTAAAAATAGAAATACTACAGGGAAAAAAATAGTTCCAAGTTTGCTACAGGTTTTTCCATTGGCACTGGCACAGCACACTATGCTACTAACGGTTGCAACAGTGGCGTATATTTATTGCTATTTACATGAGGACAAATCAAGGGGGAAAAGTGGCTTAAATAAATACACTAAAATGTAAGACTTGTCTTAAAATCTGTGCTCTAGTGTGCTGTATCAAAAGTGGATTCTTAAAGTGATACTTTTACTAAAGTCAACATTTTAGTTATTACAATGATTGTGGCCGACGGCTTAACAGAGAAGATAAATGTTGTTTATCGAGCGAAAATGCCAAACGTTCACAGCTTTCAGATCCTAAAGTGAGAAATAATAGGAAAATAATCATTCGTTACATCTCTGTAAAGGACATGCATCATAGAAAAAGTGGGTTGAAACATGACAAGCCACTCAAAACCCATTCCTGGAGCTTTGTGTGCTCAACTTTCACTCATTTTTGCTCAATATTTTACACAAACAATTAATTTTGTGAAAATATGGATTAATACTCTACCTCCTTTCAAGCCAGTTTAAAAATATACAAGGCTTGCTGCTCATCTCAATCAATATAAATCTAAATTTATACCTGATTTAATTAGGCTAATCTCCCCTTCAAGGTCATCTTGTTGTGCACATCTGGATCAATTCCAGGGTAGCTATTTTTAGCACACTCCTCCAAAAGTCCCGTTATGAACGCTTGCACTTTTGTATCTAGAATTTCACAGAGCAGCAAACATCAGCTGCTGTGTGATCCAGCTGATTACTGTTGATGCAAACTTGGTCTTTGGTTACATCCAGAATCCAAAGAGTAGTTTCCGCTGGAAGAGTCCACAGTGTCCAAGCACAAAGGTGGTGCTGCCAGGAGACATTTGTGGGGTTTGTTTAGTCATTTCTCAGGGAGAGTTTTCCAACACTGATATTTACTTTAACCTCCTGAAGCATGTGAGAGATGACATCTGGTATGAACCATCTAAACAGTCTATAGAAAATCGTTTTTTTTTAGCCACAGCAACAAAATCCGTGCTGAACACCTGCCACGCATGCCAGATTTGATTGCCTCTGACATTATCCTCTTCTCCTAAAAAAATCCAAGATGATCGGTTCCAGTTTCGACACCACACATCACACAACCAGAGCTGCAAGAGGGAATAATGGGACTTCCAAGCAGCAACCTAAAAGTAACAGCCACATTCAAAGTGCCGTAATGCTTCCCAAAGCGATATTCTTGAAGGAGAGATTGGTCAAATTTAAATCTCTTGTAGCTTTTTATTTTGCTGGGCATACACAGAACTTTACCTTCACACCACATAAGTCTTTTATTTGTCTTTAGTTTGGTAGGTTTGTGCATTTATAAAAATAAAAAAAAGACGAGAGGGGGCATGGATGCCTCCTTACTTAAGCCGTGATGACCTTGTTCATCCTAAGAGCATGGATTGTTTCATTTGCCGTTTTGTAATCTTCCTCATCAATATGTTTTTAGGACTTCTCAAAAAAGCCACTTGAAAAAGCTTCTTTTACCTCATAGAACGGCTCACTGTGCAGTTTGTGATGATACCAGTCCACAAACACAGTGACAAGCAACAAAGAGGTGCATCTTCATACACAGGACTGGGTGGTAAAGCTATAAGCACATTAGGTGCTAATGTTCTTAGGCCATGTTTTTAATTTATACAAAATAGCCTAATGCTTAGCATGTTTTGGATGAACTATCACTTTAAGCTCCACAGATATCTAATATTACATGGTTATAAAACTTCTTGAATCTCTCCACAGTCTCGGAAATACTTGATCACCTCCTGGCCTAATTTAGTTTTTGTATCCATGTCCTATTTTGTAACATTGCCTTTTTTGTCGTCTGACTGCCATCTTTCAGAAACTTCCAGAGAGTCTGCACTTTAGGTATCATCTTTAAGCTCCTTGGTCGAAGTAATTTTTCACAGCTCCACATTTTAGCAGTCTCTGATTAGTGAAATCCTGGGCCATTTGTCACCGAAGACACAACAGGCTGAATATTTCTGACCAAGTTATGACATGACCTGCAGGTACTCTGTGCAATTAAGAGCAGCACTTCATAAAATAGTCAGTTTCCCCCACAAGTACGGCTCACCGCTAGGGTAAAAATAAATAACAGTGGGATGAAGCATAAGAGGGGTGTCCTAGATGGAACTCTCATCGGGTTGCAAGTCCAGTTGTGTGTGTTTCCTTTTCTCCAGGATCCTGTTGAGCTCCTCTGTGAAGGAATGGTAGAGCGGGGACATACAGTCAGGGTCGGCCTGCCTCAGCAGCACGTAGCTGTTTCCGTTCATCTTCCTCAGCACGCTGGGCAGAGTGGCCGAGAGCCCGTTGGCATAGTCCATGTTGGGAAGCGGGGGTGGCATGGGAAGAGGAGGAGCCGGAGGAGGTGTTTTAGCTGGAGACATCTGGCCTTCACCTGGCACTATCTGGAGGAAGCCATCACCCAGGTCCCCAAAGCTCGGCACTGAGATGGACCGACGGCCCTGACGGCCATTGCAGTGGCTTGAGATGGTTTTAAGTTCAAGGTGGGAGCTCCTTTTTCTCTCAGAGGCACCTAGGACTTGGAGACCTTGCTGGGAGAACTTCCGATCCTGAGAGGCTCGTCTAGTGCAGAAGCTTACATAAAGAAGGACCACAGTCAACACCAAGCAAAGCCCACCGAGAACCGCCACCAGAGAGATGTACACGGCCTCCATGTGTCTGTAGGTCTGAAACTCAGGTCTTGAAGGAAGTGGGGCAGGAGGCGAGGGCAAGGGCTGCTCAGTGGGGCTGCCGGTAGAGAAAGCGGTCGGGCTGAAAATTGTAGTGGGGTTAGTTGTGGCTGTGGGTTCCACAGGGAAGTACGGCTCTGTGTGAACCCTTACTGTGTAGAGATAGACCAGAACTGAGACTGAGTTCTCGAGAGCAAAGCAGCGGTAAATGCCGCTCTGCTGGGTGCGAGCTCCGATTATGAGGAGGCCATCTGTGCCGATCCGATAGCCCGAATTGAGGTCGTATCCCTGGAGCTCCCTGCCGTTTAGCGTCCAGCGTGGAGTTGCCAGGTTGGAGCGTAGTTCACACTGGAGTAGCACGTCGTCACCCGACATCACGGAGCGCCTCCGATGGACCACTGAGGATAAAAACAAGAGGACAAGAGACATGAGATGGAGTTAAAAAGAAGAGTGAAGTGAGGAAGACAGAAGAAGACTAGTGGATGAGGAACGTGAGAGACAGTGTGACACAAATGCAGGAAGACAGAGCAATGAATATACAAGATGTCGGGTCACCAAGGTTACAATTTAAAAGTGAAGGCGAGCAACGTGTACAGCACCAGCATCCCTTTCCATCACATTTCATAAGCTGCTTTAAATGTAGCGAGCTCTGCAGTGCAGTCAGCAGGCCTGTCTGACCTCCAGCAAGAGAGGAACTGATTAAAATGTGTAAGCTGGGACCTGGGGGATGGGTAGGGAACATACACCTAATAAAATCTCTTAATAGATACTAAAAGCTTTAGTTTTCTGGCAGAGAAGGAAGATGGAAGGACGATTTTTTAACCCCATCACCTGTGAGAAAGTCAGAAAAACTTATCAAGTGGGAAGGATGGTAAAGTAAAATGAAGAACTAACCTTTTTTAAAAATGAACAAAGACGCTGTGGTATAATGGATTTACAGTGTAGAAGTGAAGTGCATGTGAATGTGTGAAGCAACACGTACCATTTCCTGAATTCTCCTTGCAGCCCCTGACCCCTCTCAAGATATCCTGGGTTAGGTTCGACCTGCAATAGTAATTAGGAAAAATTTGCATTTAACCTTCATTAAAGTAGGAGATAAGCGTTAGAGTAAAAAGCGAGTGTCTTCTGAGAGTGTCCCAGCTAAGATAAGCATAAATAACAGCAAGGTATAAAAATGCAGCAAAACTGTGATGAACAGAAACGTGATTGCCATATCATAAAGAAGATTTCTCCAATCAAGACTTTGACACAAAACTACCTGAAAGCTGCAAATATTGAGCCATTTCTGCAGCAAAGCCTTAATATCATAAAAAGAAATAAACTTGAGATAGCTTGGGTTCCCAGCAATAAGAGGAGGATACCTAAATGCTTTTTTTTACGCAGCCCACTGTGGATTAGTACTAGGGATAAATTCCCCATCTCCTCCTTTATAGAAGGATTACTATAACAAAAATGTTTTTCAAAGAAATAATATGGATATTGTAACTTAATAAGCTTTAAGAAGGAAGCATTACCATCCAAATCTTTTTGCTGCTTTCTTTGGATGTGATGCAGCAGCCAAAGTATATAAAACAAATCCACGGGGAGGGCCGAAGTGTCTGCTGCAGTAATGGAGATTAAGATGTCTGCTACTCACTCATGCAGAGTTAATGAAGAGAGGCACAAACAGTCCCCAGTGCAAAGAGTGAACACAAGCATGCCTGTTTACTGTCATGTACCACGTGCAGTATTTTTTCCACTGGAATTACTTTACAAAATCCAGGAAAGCTCCTAGTAAACAAAGGAGGAATCTAACTTAGCAATTTTTGCATAGACCTGCATATCCTGAAGCCTATTACACCTGATGCTGGGCAACAGATAGGATACACCTGGATGGTTTGACAGTCCTGTAAAACTGATTAGTGATATCATACAGTATTAGCTCCACCTCCAGTAACGTGGCAGCAATGCAGCACATTTAAGCCTGTGGACACGGTCAAGTTGACCTGCTAAAGTTCAAACTGGGCATCGGAATGGGGAAAAAGGTCATTTAAGTCACATTGAATGGTTGCATGGTTGTTGGCGCCAGGTTGGATGGTCTGAGTACTTCAAAAACTGGTGATCTACAGGGATTTTCCCACACAAACATCCCTAGAATTTACAGAGAATGAACCAAAAAAGAGAAAATATTTTCTGGGAGAAAATTCCTTGTTCAAGTCAGAGGTCAAAAGAGAATAACCAGACTTCTTTGAGCTGACAGGATAACAAGAGTAACTCAAAAAATCACTCATTGCGATTAAGGAATGTGGAAGAGTATCTAATGCACAACTCGTTAAACCTTAAAGTAGTCGGGCTACAGCAACAGAAGACCACGCCAGGTGCTACTCCTGATAGCTAAGAATAGAAAACGACTAGAACTCATAGGATCAGAGTTTGGCGTAAAGAACATGAAGGCACACATCCATTCTGCCTTATATCAACAGCTCAGGCTGCTGGTGGTGTAATATGGGGGGTATTTTATTGGCATATATCCCACGGAGAGTTAAGGCAGCTCTGAATGCAAACGGGGTCCAAGTGGTACTAACAAGGTGTTCCTCATAAAGGTTTGGTGAGTGTACATTAGCATTTATTTAATATTGACAAAATACTCTCAAAGTTTTAATTATTGTGTTGTACCAGTTGTACCAGTTTCTCTCATGTAAATATTTCAAATGGGGATATGTAAAGTAAAATGTTACTGAAAGAGGAAAGACACAATTTCACTCACTTCCACCCTGTTTGTTTTCCCGTTCTACATGCAGAGCTACATGAGGCATAAAGATTGAAATCATATCCAAATGGGTGGTTTTTTTGTGTGTGTGCATACTTGAAATTCAAAACTTCCCATTATGTGCGAAGCTCCTGCTGAGCTGAACGGAGCTGATGAGAAAAATCCAGGTCAACTACATTGTCTTAGACCTGCTTTCATAGAAAATTTGTTGGAGGGATACAGAAGCCGTATAAATAATTAACTGTGCTCTGGTATTGTTTGGCCCAGAAGGAAGAAATAAACATAAGCTAAAAAAGGTCATGTAATGCAAAAATGTACAGCACAAAAAGTTAATCATCTTAATCACCTCTCACTAATCTCCTGTAATTTTTCCACAGGGCTTGATGGTAATGTTATGTTAAATCAACATGCCATCAGTTACGAGCAGTTCACCACATTATTTAACAGTTACATTAGAAAAAAATATCTAAATAAAAAGTACATTTTATGCTCAATTTTTCAGCTCATGTAAAAAAAAATATATAGTTAACAGAATAAGACAAAATAAGGAGGAAAAATCGGAGACTACAGAGCAGGTGGAACTGTGGAGAAGGTTTAGGGAAGTATAGATTCAGGATCTATGAAGGAGCAAAGCAAATGTATCTTGTTTGTTTTCTGCCAGATCTCTGTAACCCCATTTTCTTGCATGCATTGTGTAATTATGCATGTGTGTGACACTAAAATACATTGAGTCTGTGTCCTTACTGGAAATATTCTTTTTTTTGAGTGCATGTGCCCTTACTTTTGTGCACGTGAAGATATTTCCACACACACTTTCCCATCCCAGCCGCAGAAGGGGTCTCTGGCGAACACACAGTCATAACAGGAAGTGTACCTCTTGCAGGCTGACATCGGTACCTGCACGACTCCAGAGTGCGACCCAACATAGACACTCCTCTGTAAAACAGGAGCATATTTGGAAGATTTTTTCCTCATGTTAAATATTGTAATGCCCTTCAGTATAGACGGTGTATTTGTTCTTTAATCATCAGTTATTAATCGGTGGAGAAGGGAAGAGTTCCACAACCTTTTTGGGGTATGACAGGGATTTAGACGCAATGGTTGCCCATTTTCATTTACATATAAATCCTTATTCTGTTAACGTAAAGTTTTAGTGCAGATATATTTAAACCTACCAGAGCTGAGGAGATGACCAGGCTCTCTATGGGCTGTGGTTCATCAAACAGCTGCAGCTCTTCTATGATATGGATTTCTCCATCGATGTCCACAGCTCTATGCAGCCAGCCGTCATCTGCAGGAACAGAGAAAACCTTGTTGAGTTAAACTGAGATGTGAATATAACAAAATGCTGGCTGTATGAACAAGACTGATGTAGCCACTCAGTCTGAAACTCAAGCTCGTGAAAATTCTTTCTAAAGACTAGCAGGGGCAAAATCCACTGATTATAAAAAGATTTGAAATTGAAGAAGTAACAATGACCCTAGTTTTCACTTGATTTAATACCTCGGTAAACGCTATGCTGATTGCATTATAGTCTCCATTTCTAGTTCCAACACTATTTCACCATGAGTTCCTCTCCTTTTACACAGAGAGCAGCCAATGATGCAGAGGTATTCCTTGTAGCATGAGATGGTGCATTGTCTTGCATGAAGATGGTTGTGTTGCAGAAGGCACAGTTCTTCTCTTTCTACCATGGAACAAAGCGGTCAGTCAGAAACTCCACGTACTGGCTCAAAACATGACTCCACCACCTCCTTGCTGACGATGCAGCCTTGTTGGGACATGGTGGCCGTCCACCAACCATCCACCACTGCATCCATCAGTGAACAAGACTGTTTGAAAATTAGTTTTCATGAGTTCTGGGCCCACCACATCCGTTTCTGCTTGTGAGCATTGGTTAGGGGTGGCCGAATAGAAGGTTTATGCACAACTGCAAATCTCTGGAGGATCCTACACTTTGATGTTCGCCAGGCTCCAGAGGCACCAGCAGCTTCAAATATGTGTTTGCTGCTTTGTAATGGCCTTTTAGCAGCTGTTCTCTTAATCTGATGCATTTGTCTGGCAGAAACCTTCATCATTGTGCCTTTATCTGCACGAACCCATGTGTGCTCTGACTCAGCCACAAATATCTTAACATTATGGTGATCTCGCTTAAATTTTCGTGAAATATCTAAGGTTTTCATTACGTGTCCAAGGCATTGAACTATTTCACACTTTTCAGCAGCAGAGAGATCATTTTTCCTTCCTATATTGCTTGAAAATGGTGGTCTGAACATCCTTCTTTAGTTGTTTTTCCTTTAACTGGGCTCAGCTGGCAAACTAATGATCATAGGTGTCTGAGATTGTTTTCAGTGATACAAAGAGTCCTGAGACACAATTCCATCCATGGGTTTAATTGAAAAACAACTTATTTAATCTTTATGACACAATTTGCATAATAATTTGGAATGCGGTGTATTGTTATTTCATGGCACTGCTAAATGCAGATATGGAGTTTATTTGGTCATTTCATTGGATTTCTTGTATGAAACTCACCAGTTCCCAAAAACAGAACAGTGTAAATATTTCCATCCAGTGCCGGCTCTTTGTGCACTGCTATCTTGACATAGTTGACACTTCTTTTGAACATGAGGGGGCGCACACCTATTGGGTGCACCTGTTTGGCCATCAGCGGGTGCCTTCTGGCGAAGGTGAGGACATTGTCTGGGAGATCTCGAGACGAGTTGATGTTCTGGGACCTGTGTAGATCTGTTATACACTGAAGATACAGACAGAAAAAATGACTAAAAATACAGAAAATAACAATCGCTGATGATGGTGGAGAGAAGGTTAATGCTTTAAAACTTACAGAGCCAGGTCTTGGATCTGGGACTTTTCCTGTGTACTCCCTCCATTTTGAGTCCTGCACCTCCATGTACGGCCCTTCGAAAACCTTCTGCACATCTGAAAAGGCGTACTGGCAGATAGCAGACGCTTTGATATTCTTCCTGTAACACAATCCCCAACACCCCAAAGACATGTCCAGG
This sequence comes from Neolamprologus brichardi, assembly GCF_056152115.1. NCBI lineage: Eukaryota > Metazoa > Chordata > Actinopteri > Cichliformes > Cichlidae > Neolamprologus > Neolamprologus brichardi. The sequence goes on along the minus strand of NC_142111.1, from coordinate 21,287,293 downwards.
GGACACACTCAGGATTAATGACTCAAAGCTGAAAAACGGCAGTTGCTGGATTGAATTTCAGAAGCATCACAGATCATCAGGCCTCAATGACAGGCAAAAGGTTAACTAGCTGACTCTTTATTCTATGAAAACTGCGGGTATTATGGTGGGTTTGTTCCTTTTCACATTGGCATGTGGGAGTGACGTCACTGACAGGTGTGTAATTTTACCCCTTTATCTCTTCCAGAGGGATGCGTTTTCAACACTAGCATACAGTGCAAAAATACCCTCTCCTTGTGAGTCATAAATAAAACAACCTATTTGTGGTTTTGGTCCTGCAGCTGTGAGAAAAAGAAGAAGGAAAAGACTTTGTCCAACAGTATGAGTGATTAGTTGATTAGTTGCAAACCAGGTAAACCTTAACCTTGAGCCCTAAAGGTGAGATTAGTAATGGATGGAAAATGTCTTTGTCACATTCTTTAGGCCATTGTGTAGTCATCAGAGTCTTCAAAAGCATCAAAGTGAGGAAAATAAGAGCGAACTGAGACCAGAATGTGTCTTGAAACTACCAGGAAGTACACCTCAGGGGATTAGTCATTCTTACACATGTGAGTCTGATGCATAGTGATGACTACTACTCACACATGTGTAATAACAAAGAAAGAAAGAAAGTAAAAAAGAAAGAAAGAAAGGTAATGTCTACACTAGCCCAGATAAATTTGAAAATGGTGTATACGTCTGAAAATGCTCCGCGTCCACATCGTTTTCATGCGTTTTCACAGAGTTGTGCGTCCACATTGAAACAGCCAAAAACCCTTACGTTCCAGTACTGCGCATGCGTATAGCAAAGATGATTCAACCTGCCTCATTTCTGTCTGTCGTTTATTTACTTTCCAGCTCTTCGAAACGTCGCGTCAAAATTTTGAGGAAAAGCACTGAGTTTTTTAAATGGACTGACAATGAGGTGGAGTTGTTGCTGCGAGTAACACAAAAGTACAAAGTTGCAAAAGCGAGTGAGAATTTGAAGAGAAGCTATCTGGAGCATGTACAAACTGATATTAATCTTTTTTAGGGCTGTCAAAATTGAGAGCAAACAAAACATATGCCCTCCGCTATCTTAGTTTAATTGGTCACATGACTTAAATGTGTCATCATTTTGGAAAAGGCTCCGGGTTCGCTGTCTACACTGTGACGCGAAAACAGTGTTTTCAAATGTATTCACGTTGGAAAGCGTTTTCAAAAAGCTCAGTTTTCCTTAACCAAAAATGTCTCAGTGTGGACGGAAGGCCAAAATGAAGAGAAAAAGATGCGTTTTCAACGTATTAGAGTGGACATGGCCAAAAGAAAGAAATTAAAAGCAACAAAAGACAAAACAGAACGTAAGAGAACAGAATGAACGCAACCAAAAAAGAAAAAAGTAAGAAAGCCAGAAACTAAATAGGACACCTAGAAAACTACAAACCACAAAAGATGGAAAGCTAGAGTAATCAAGACAGAGAGATAAAAAACTGGAAAGCAACAACCAAGAAACAAGAAAAAAAGAAAGAAAGCTGGCAACCAATGAAGAAAGAAACTATACATCAATCTTCTGTTTATCCTATTCAGGGTTGTCAGGCAGCTGGAACCTATTCCAGCTATCATAGGGCGAGAGGCAAGGTACACCCTGGTCAGGTCTCCAGTCTAGTCAGAGCTAATGCAGAGACACACACACCATTCACAACAACTAAGCTAGCCCCACTAACTGCATGTCTTTGGACTGCAGGAGAAAGAAATAGACAAAAAGAAAGAACCCGGCCAGATGGGGGATTTGAATCCAGTACTTTTTTACATTAAGGCAACCACTGCGCCGGCCCAAAAGCCACCAAAAGACAAAAAAGAAAGGAAGTTAGCAATAAAGAAAAAACGAAAGAAAGTGATCAAAAGTGAAAAAAAGACAAAAGAAATGAAGGGCAAGAAAGAAGGAAAGAATGAACTGCAGTCCTGCAGTGAATGAGAGGACACACACTGATATCCACTAAACTACAGCAGTGGAAAAATGGAAAGAAGCAAGTGAGAAATACATAATAGATGTCTCATTGCAATGCTATCCTCCCCATCAGAATCTAAACACCCCTGGGACAGTTTTATGCAGCATGACTCTGCATATCAGCATAAACACACACTCAGATCACATCACATTTTCCATTGGCAGTCGTCATCTTCACACACACACCCACGCACACACACATCAGCTCTCACCGCAGCTTGCCTTTCTGTTGATAAGAACTCACCTAGGATTTGAAATAATGACTTTTTTTTCTCATTATCAGTTAATCTGCCGATTACTTCTACGATCAATCATCTAATCTCGACGGTGTCAGAATGTAGAGAAAAGATCCAGAGCACCAAAAGATATCTTGAAATGGCTGGATTTGTCTGACAGCCATTGTAAAATCCAACAATATTTAGTATGCGACGACATAACACAGAGAAAAGCAGCAAATACCCCAAACAGAGAAGCACAAACCACAAGCAGTTTTACTTAATTTAATGACTTGATTGAGTCGTGTTAAAGGATTATTGGTTGATTAGTTAATCTCTGAATTACATGTTTGGGGAAGAAACATCATTTTGTTCATCATCTGAATAAAATAGATCTCGTGGTCTCTCAAAAGAGGAATTAACATCACATTTACTTCCAGCTGAATATCACATTCTTGTTTCTCTGTTTTTTACATTTTGATGCAACATAATGCAATAAAGAAATAATTTTCCCCTTTTGGAGTAAAAGAACTTGGCTGGTTTGCTCAGAGCTCTGACAACCTCATGCAAAATCTTTAGAATGAACGTAAACATCCCAAAGGTGCGAGTTAGACTTTATCCCACGACATGAGTCCTGGTCCTCACTAAATCTCTTGTGTCTGATTAGGAGATTGTCGCCTCGGCTAGGCTGCATTACCTCTTATAGCAGGGGTAGGCAACGCCAGGCCTGCAGGTTTTAGATCTCACCCTGGGTCAACACACCTGAATCAAATGATTAGTTTATTACCAGCCCCCTGGAGAACTTCAAGACATGTTGAGGAGGTAATTTAGCCATTTAAATCAGCTGTGTTGGATCAAGGACACATCTAAAACCTGCAGGACACCGGCAATCGAGGCCTGGAGTTGCCTGCCCCTGTCTTATAGTAACAGAATAACGGTCACTATTGAGTGTAGTGTCCACATAGTTTTGGCCATCCAAGCACAGGCGGACACACTGGCGCAGTCCCAAGTTTTATACACTCACATCTGTTCACTTTCTGCTTCCAAATAGATTTTTTTCCAGAGCTGAATGTTTAAATGAGTGTTTAAATTGTAAATTAGTGTGATACTCAGAGGCTGGCAGGTTATCCATTAAAACCTTTTTTAAATGTAAAACCTAAGTAGCTCAGAAACAACAAAATAAACAGAAAACAAAAAGGTTTGTATAATTAAGCCATCTGACAAAAGGAGAACCACTGAGCAAACAGTGCTTGACTACAGATATATTCTGTTTTCACACTCTGCACATTCCACTTTAAAACTACTTGACTGAGTTCAGAGAGGAGAAATGCAGATAAGCATTCAGATTCATGGGATCCCCTCCTACACACACTGCACTGTGTTCCATTACATTTAACCTTATTTTTAAGGGTTCAGCTCACTGGACTCGAGCTTCTGAAATCCTAAACAAAGGATGTTTAAATCTGACCATCTTATCCCACTGAGTGATTATTAAAAGCTTTAACTATGTGCATTATTGACCACATTTTAACAGTGATTTTTAAAACAGCTCAATTATAGTACCTCATTAAGCTAATACATATCAGTGACAGCCCCGCACACAAAACAAAACAGGCTGGGGAAACTATTTCTTGGTCAAGACTTTTGCTTGGTTTAAAAATACTGGAGAATTAAGTAAGTTCCTTTTCTCGACCATTGATTAGATATAATGACACAGTGACACCAAATATTAGAAAAGTTAAATATTCTGGCTATTGCCAGTTGTATACAAGATCTGGCAGAAAACTAAAGACAGTGACAGATTATCTTTTTTTTAGTTTACAGTAATGTTGGGACCATAATGCACCAATTAAATACCATGTTGCATAGAATAGGACTTGGAATTGGGCAGCTGAGACTGTAGACTTCTCACAAAACTGCTGAGGCCACACTAACAGCAAAGACTGGACATTTTCTCATAGACTTCTTAGAGAAGCTGCCCCTTGGTAACCATTAAAAAGTTTGCAGATTCATTTTTCGTTCTTCGTCACTTCACTTCTCAGAGATCCATCTATGGTTCAAAGCCATAAAATTGTTTGCTGCCCATATGCAATGGGTGCTGAGAGCTTTGAGTTTGGCTCTCAGTAGTTATTTTCAGGAAGTTGATGCTCTATACCAGGAGTGGGCAATCTCAGTCCACGAGGGCCGGTGTCCCTGCAGGTTTTAGATCTCACCTTGGGTCAACACACCTGAATCACATGATTAGTTCGTTACCAGGCCTCTGGAGAACTTCAGGACATGTTGAGGAGCTAATTTAGCCATTTAAATCAGCTGTGTTGGTTCGAGGACACATCTAAAACCTGCAGGGACACCGGCCCTCGTGGACTGAGATTGCCCACCCCTGCTCTATACCAAGAAATATTCTGAAAATTGTTCTCAAAGTTTGGATCTTTGCGTGAATTCTACAAATGTTCTCAGATGTTTGGGTTTGTAAGTTGATATTTGATAATAACTTGAAGTTTTAATTTATAAATTACAAAAAATGTTTTGTTTTGTTTTTTGTAGAAACAAGCATACATACATGAATTAATGATCTCAATCACTAGTTTCTAGTTTGATCTAACACATCACAATATTCTTTCATGCAAAAAAACCAAACAAACTACATGTTTGTAGAGCATAAATGAGTCAAAATCAGCTCTTACCATTCCAGACCAAAGATACCATAAAAAATGCTGCTGCGAGCGTCTCGCTCCTGCAGGACGAACACGTCACGCAGGATATTGAGGTGCAGCTCATACTCTGGGACTGAGCACACCATTCTAGCCTTGAGGAACGAGGTCCACTTCCTCTGCAAAGTCCTCTGGCCTCCCCAGTCAGTCTGCAGAGAGAGGAGACAGAGGTGGAATTAATTGATGTAAAGATAAACAACACAATGATTTTAATGATGCGAGTGATGCACAAACAGTGCATTTATATAAGAAAAGATTAGATCCAATTGTATCGTAGAGATTATGCAGATATAATGAATATATAGGGAGGAGCTGAATGTTGGTATTCAAACTCAGTGTCCCTAGTGTAGCACATTTCTCTGATTGCATTTCAGAAGCAGTGGGAGGTAAGGCTGTAAGACATTTTTCTCCCTAAAAGAGTAATTTGGCACACCTCATTTAGATAAGATGAAAAAAGAGATGGATTCGATTTTTTCTTTGTTTGTCTGTATTAGAAGTTTTCATCTTTCTTTATTTGTGGCTTTAGGGGACATCTGTTGTTCATCAAAAGCCTCTGCCTGCATTGGCCTCCCACACAAGAAAGCCAAAGTAAATCAACATAAGATATACACTTAAAACCTTAGGAGCAGTTCTGTCAATAATACCAATTCAATTTATGGCACAAGACGAATGAAAGAAGAGACGAAAAGGACAGACAGATGAATCCAATCTTTAAATTTCATTCATTTGACAGAAGGAAATCTGTAGAGAGCAACAAATGAGCATTTCTTACAGAGATGATAGCAGGTTATTACTGTGGGAAGAGCTAAAGGGATGCAATGGCAGATTACAGTCTCTGTCAATCAACACACAGTCAGGGTCACTGGGCTGCCATGAGGTAAATTTAAGGCAGTAATAGTGAAGAATCCAAGCATAGAAGATATACCAGAGGGGGAATTAACCCTAGATGAGCCTGTGCTGCAGTTTATTCTCAAAATACAACTGAGGGGAAAAAAACAACAACTTAAAACTACAGCACCTGTCTCTTTACTGGAGATGTATAGCAAGAAAAATGTTAAATAATGTCAAACTGGCACCTATTTCTGCTTTTTGCAACGGTCTTGTTTTCATGTCATCGTGTCTCTTCTTTGTTAAAGTAGGGCATGACTGGCGAGGAAGTAGAAGCTGTCTGGCTGGGAAGTGAGAAGCAGAAGAGGACAACCGGTTAGGCAACTCAAAAATGGCAAGTCGTCAGTGGTTTCAGGCCAGGGGCTACTGCCAGAGCCGTCACTATCTGTGGATCTGCCATCAACCAGCGTGGTGCCTGGCCGCCATGGGGGCTGAGCTGGGGACCACTCGACATCTGCATGTGCTGCCGTGGCCTAGTTCAGACTGAGTTATTACACTCGACTGCTCTGACAACTCCACAGTGCTGGTGAAGGGAGAGGAAGAGCCCAGACCTTATTTCCAGAAATGACTACTTTCGAATGCAGTGAGAATGAAGACAAGACACAGTGAGTGTGTGTATGGGTTTAAAAAGTAAGAGAGCAAGAAATGCTCAAAAATGAGCTGCCTGCATTTGTTTAATGAGCTTTTGGGACAAAAGCTTGCAGCAACACAGGGGTATTGGGGTATTTTACAATTTTATTATTCAATGCCAGTGGAAACAGGACAAAAAGAGAGAGAAATATCCTCAACAGAAGTCCTTGAGAATCATTTTAATGGAAATAAAATGATGTGTTTTTTCAGCAAAGCAGCAGAGACACTTAGGGAAAAGACCAACAGCAGACAGCGATGTGAAAATCAATACTGGGTGTTTAAACCTTTAGCAACCCGTTTTTCATACTAAAAGATCCAAAGCATAAGGCGTTTTTTTCAATGAACTCTTACAGTGAAAATAGTGTCCAGACTATCTGTGTACTGTAATCTGTAATCATTCACTCACCCTCCATCCACCCATTTATCTCTATTTTTTCAACCATTCATCTAACTTAGTAGTCAAAGGGGGCTGGAACTTTCCCCAGCTTTCATGGTGTGAGAGACAGCATACATCCTGGACGCTGTGATGCCAGTCCATCACAGGGCCAACACACAGAGAGCCAGATCATTTATTACTCTATTAAGGGAATTGAATGTGGACTAGCCTATACGAAAAATGAATTAAAAAATTGGCACTTTTAAGCACTATTAGTCATTTTCTCTACACCATTAAATGTGCCATTGCTGTCACACAATTAAAACTTGACGCATCAATGTCAAATAAATGCCATTTACCCTAAATGCATGTATGTTGCATCCCTGTTACTTATTCCCTAATCACTCTTCTGAGTCCAGTCTGCTAAGCACTCACCCCCCTTTGCAACTTGCCTGGGAACCATGAAGGAAGTTCAGCATAGCCATGCTTACTTTGTATTAGCAGGCTTGACAAATCCTAAAACCCCAGTCAGGGATAAGGGCTGTGACAATGGCAGTTATCAACATTCTGTGTTAAGCTGGGCTTTCTGCCTGGCTCTGTGCACGCTCACATAACAAGGAGCGTTTCACACATCATATTGACTCTTCAGCACAACATGATCCCCATGAGTGACACCTACACCAATCAGACACGTTATCAGATGAAAGCGTTGATAATATAATGGTGATAAATGTTTATAAAGAACACAAAGGAGCATAAAAGATGCAACAGTAAAATGCAATACTGATGGAAATAAGACAAAAGAATAACGCTGCTATTCCAGCAGTGCAAAACAGACTTAGCAGCAGAGTAGAGTCAAGTACGACAGTTTTTACTTAACTCATGATGTCAGTAATATATTGCTTAAAAACTTGCACATACATGACACATTCATGTTTTTGTTTGTTTTCTGTTCTGTGTCCTGTTCTTTTTGTATATGTGTGTTTTTTGCTGCTGATTCAACCAAATTTCCCCTTGTGGGACAATTAAAGGATTATTCTATTCTATTCTATTCTATTCTATTCTATTCTATTCTATTCTACTCTATTCACCCAGTAGAGAATCTATAGTAGGTTTAACAAATGTAATTTAAAAATTTACGAAAAACCTATTTTAAGCTGAAACTGACCATAGCCTCCTCCCAACCAGGTTATGCGTTCAGCACATGTTACCATGGCAATTTAGCCACATAAAAAGACAGCCAATTTTGTGACATAAAAAATTCTGACTTTATGCTCAACATAGCTTGCTCTGTAGTACACTCAAATATTCTTGTTTATCAAGCTTTCCAGAGTTCCTTATAGTTGTACTGTGCTCTATTGTGTGTTTCACTGGCTGCTTAATTCCTCTTTTGATTAAAAATTTGGATTCCCCTTAGAGCCATTACTTTGGCTTTTGGCTTCTTTGCATTCATGTCAGTGTCCACAATAACATCTTCCCAAGATAAGGTTAGAAACATTATTATAAAACTAACAGCTGCACAAGGTCAGAAAGACGTGTGGCACAGCTGCACCATAAATTCTTTTGTTATTAACAAACAGAACAATAAACTACTGCTGTATTTTATAATATCATCCTCCAGCGATTATTTACTGTATATTTTCCAGCATATTCCACGCCTCTATAAACCTGTGCATCCTCAAGTACAGCTCTTCTGGCAAACCACTTCTTTCCTTCTGTCCTCTCTCCTCCTGTTGCATTTTAGGAATTGAAACTAAGATGACGTAGGACAGAGGAGACAAGGAAGCACAACTTAGAGAAAAAAAAGCTAAAGAGAAATAATAATGAAAGTATGAACATTAGTAAATGATATATTAAAAAAAGGAAACAAAGCTCTACAAATACATAACAGAAAATTCACACCATGTCAAAATCTTTGAAAAATTTCCTGCTCAGTAGGTTTTCCTGTTAGTGTTCTCTCATTCATTCAATTAAATCCTTTTCACAGGATCACAAAAAGTGAAACACAACTGCTTCATTTCACCAGCTGAGTCTTTGACTTACTCTTTTGATGCCTACAAAAGCACACCGTGATGGTAATCATACCCCCATGAATGGCTAAAATAAATGACAAGCGGGAGGAAAAGGAGCAAGAGTAACCTCTAGGAATGGTTGCTGGGCATGCTGTCTAGACTGGGAATGCTGACAGCAAGTGAAATGAGGTGAGATGGGAAGTAGAGGAAGAAGAGCAGGAGAAGGCGGAGTTGAAGATGGGGATATGGCAATAAAGTAAGGGGGAGGGTTTGCCATTGGAGGTGGAGGTTTGTGGACTTTGCCTGGCAACAGTGGCACAGAGAGAGAACCTCTGTCAGTGAAGAAACTGTGATTAGAGGCGACCAACTGCTGGCTGATTTAGCATTGATATTACAGCGAGAGGAGCGTGGCAGCTCATTGAGAAACAAGAACGTCCTCTGAAATCCATTTACATTCATTCTGTGCAGCTGACAAAAACCATTCAATAATCCCACCATTTTTCACTTTGAATGATTGGTAACTTTTACCCTCCCTTGTTTCAACCCTTTCTTTCTGTGACCTTGCAGGCACTTATAAAGCCGTTTCAAACCCAGTGAAAGCATTAATGCGATTATAGATAGCAGTGTTTGGGTTAACTGGTCTTTCTGACCTTGCATACTCTGGCGACCCTGGACACCTTGGTCTGGCTCGGGTAGGCAATCTGCTCCTGGCTTCTCTCAGTGAAGAAGAAGTAAATCTTGTCATCGTCACCGATAGAGCTGTTGATGCTCTCCTTCAGCAGCACAGAGCCCACGAAATTTGCCTCTGTGCACACAAACACAAACACATCACACGCACACATCCACATGTCCAAAAGGAAACCTATTAGCAGCCTAGAAAGTGTCTCCTTGGAAACTAAAGATGGAGCCTTTAAGTATGATTGAACCACCACAACCAAGTCAGTTAGAGCTGCAATGCGGTGCAATTTTTTTCCTTGTGATTTTTATTCTACAAGTGAATCTGTTGTTTTTTTTATGACAAAAAAACGTCTGATGTAATAAAAATGTGCAACATAGCAATGAGGTTTGGTCTATTAATATTCTACTGAAAGAGGAAATGCAACCCCACTATCCAAAACACAGGAATGCTGTATGAAATGCAGATAATAAATAAACAATTCGCAATTTAATTGCTTGTAAGGTGTCCTTGAGTGTCTTGAAAGGCAACTATAAATAAAATGTTTTATTGTTGCTATTATTTATTTTATTTTTGAACACTAAAAGGAAGAAAAGTTATGCAATACTAAAAAAAACAAAATTAAAGCCACAACTGCGATTATACAACTGATTACATTCATTGCTAACTTGATGGCAGTTTTTTAAAGCAGGAAAAGAGGCTGACTCATTCAGAATAGAAATGAGGAAGAAGTTTCGACTGTAATGTATGCGGCAAATAGTTTGATAGCTTAAAAATGATGTTTCTCAATATGAAACTGCAATGAATATTGGAATCAGTAAACTATAAAATATCAATAAAAGACTCAAAAAATAAAGTGAAATGTGTGAACATAGCTGAATATGCGGAAAACCAGTATCGGTCAGAAAAGTCTGTTGGACTCTGGGACAACAACATGAACATAAACTGCCACTGCATGCACAAATGCAAGTTCAAACTCTACTATGCAAAGAAAAAAATATATGTACAAAAAAATATCAAGATCTTGTTTGGGTGTGAGGTAGTTTAAAATGGATTGAAGTGCTGTTACGAGAAGATGAGATACAATACTGCTGTATGCTAGAAATGTCCCATTATCCATCACATCTATTCATCTATTCTGTCCATCCAGAGAAAAAAAATTCTACACAAGAAGCAATACAATTACATTTGGTATGTTGCCTTTCTACTACTTTTAGTTAAATCCAATTTAAAACCCAATTGAAATATTTGGAAAAAGGACACCATCCTTTTTGAACTAGCGTCTTACATCAGCTGTTATGCACATACATATGAATGATCATATTTACCCAGAAGCCACCGGGTGGGCGCCTCCTCTGTCCTGAGTGTGGGGAATGGAAAGTTTCTGCGAATATCTGGAGAGCTGCGAAACTCGTACTGAGAGGCTGTGAACATCTCGCCATCTAATTAAAAGATTAAAAGCATGCATTGGTGGCAAATGGATTAACAAAGAAAGATATTGAGATATCAAAGTTTAATCACATGTAAATGAAAGCATTCAGTGGACGGCAGAGGAAGTGGGAACAGTGTGACCTATGACCTGTGTATTTGTAACAATAATTAGACAAAATTTAGTATGCTTAAACTGTCTAATAAAGACAGTGTTTGATTATCTATGCTACATCTAAAAGTGTGATCTAATCCAAAAATCAGGGTGCACTTTTGCACAGTTAACGCTTGCTGTAATCCTTAAAAATGTTCATAATGGTTGTCAAGCAATTATACATGAGGGAGCATTCACATTTCCAGCAAAACTAATTAAAGACTTCAGCAGTTTGAGTTGGTAAAAATCATGTAATTGTGACCTTGCTTGCATTTGAAGCAAATCCCACAAGTTCTCCTTGCCCTTCTGGGTCCACTGTAATTTGATGAGTCTTCACAGACCCTTAGTATGATGACGTTAGAGGTTTTAAAAACACTGCTGGGCCTAATTATAGCCTCACAGTAGCACAGTTCTAACAAAGTATTTGAAAATGGATTTGAGTTTCATTCAAAACTATGACATCAGCATGATAAACAATATAAAATATTTTCCATAACTTTTCTTATGGATTTTAAAGTGCAGAATCAGGTGACAGACTGTGAAAGAGGACCCAAAGGCAGGATACAGGAAATTACTGTGAAAGTCCAGATTCCAAAGCTTTAATCCAAAAAGTCAAGGTCATTTGCTGATGTGTTGATGAGACAGCAAAGCAAATCATTCTGGCAAAGGGCAAGCAAAATGTCAAATCCGAAACTACTTCAAAAAGTCATAAATGGAAATGAATACGAGGACAGCAACAGGATTATGAGGCAAAAAATCACAAAAAAGACTGGAGGCACAGAGAACTGCTGGAAGGAAACTGCATTCATTCTTAGATTTTAGAGTTCTACTAAGTATTCAAGTTAAATAAAAAATTATGTAATATGCTGTGTATATGCATAGCAGCAACATGCTGTTACAGATGTTTGCATTGTCCTCTCACAGCAAAATGGTTCTGGGCTTGAACCTCTGTTCTCCCTCCAGCTGGTGATTTTTTTTCTGTGTCCAAACACTTCCAAGTTAAGTTGAAGTGATTCTCAGGTGTCCACAAGTGCAGATGGAGACAGATAAACCAATGTATAAACCAATTTAGTGCGGCGCCAGGACACCAATGGATGGGTGAGGATGGGAAATCAATATTTCATTGATTTAATTGTAAATTCCACAGATGAGCAGCAGATTAAAACTCAGAACATCCTTCCAAACATGTGCTAACCTCCGCACCACTATGTCACCATAATGTGTGAGAACAGTAAACCTTTACTGCCCAGAGGCCTTAACAAATAAGATCCCCAAGGACAAACATAATGCAGGATGGTTTGTAGTATAAAATCAATTACATTTGGACTTACCTACGATGAGGCCGGTGAATCCCTTTGCTGGGTCATACGGACACCTGTCTCTGCCTTCCTCAAAACCTGAGGAGAAGCTGAAACGCTCTGCATCCTTGTAAAAAAAAAAAGAAAGATTGAGAACACATAATAAGTTGTTTCATTTCAATTCTTGTCACAATTTTCCTTGACATGAAAAACCCAGGATCTCTTACGATATAAGCACAGAGCGGTCTGAAGGCGTTCGTTCCACAGACGTACAGGTGAGTCTCATTGTATCGCTGCAGAAAGCGGATGTGGTTGTAACACTCTGTCTGCAGAGAACACAGTAAAAAGAAGTGATTCGTTTTTTGTTGTGTATCTGCTTGTTTTTCTCAGCGGCAATACATAATAATCAGTCAGTCAATTTGTTTCCCGGGTGTTAAAAACAATAAAACATAAAAGAATAACCTTTCAAAGATAGGGAGGGAAAGCTTTAGAGAGCAGAGAAGGAAGCATGCAAAATAAATCAAATACAATACAGATGACATTAATGCTATTAGACAGCACAGGCAGTTCAAAAGGAAGTTACGTAAACTCTCAGTACATTATTGATAACAAAGATAAAGCCATAAAGGAGGCAAACTGACAAAACTGGAAAAAAAGAAAGGCAAATATGCACTAGCTAAGCATGATGACAAGTCTGGCTGGTTTTTTAACAAATTTTAAGGAAGTGGTAAGAGTCACTCAGTAATATATTTAATGGTAATAGGTTCCAGAAACGGGAAGCTCTTATTTTGAAGGTTTATGGGGAAGTTTTCTTTCATTAGATACAGATGATCCCTGCCACTGGTCATCATGAGAATCTATTGGCAACTTTTTTTTTTTTTTAAATGTGACTGTTTTAAATGGAGTAGGTGCTAACCTGTCTATATTCAATACAATTCACCAGCTAAGGCAGCCCAAACTGGAAAGCACACAGGTTCACCTTGCTAGTACCAGTTTGGATCCCATTTCCCCCCCAGAAATGTCTTAATCGTTTGTGGCACCGATTCAACAAAGTTCTGGACACATTTCTGTGAGATTTCGGTCCATACTGATGAGATAGCATGACACAGCCACTGCAGATTTTTTGCTGCACATCCATGATATGAATCTCCAGTTCCACCACATCCCAAATGTGCTCTATTGGATTGAGACTGTTACGGCTAGTTTGAGCACACTGAACCCATCGTCACATGCCATTTCATGGCTGGATGCAACCATCAGAAGGTGGATATCCTGTGGTCATAAAGGGATGGACATGGTCAGCAACAATAGTCAGATACGCTCTGGCATTTAAACAATGGCTGACGAGTCACGATTTCTGCTGCGACGTTCAAACGTAGCCCTTCAGACCAGGTAACATTATTCCAATCTTTTATTCTAAATTCTAGCCTCAGTTTTCCGTTCTTAGTTGACAGGAATGGGACCCGCTGTGGTCTTCTGATCCTCTCCTGCATACCTTGTTTGTAACAAGCTGTTATTTCTTCTCAGCTTTAGGCAGTTTGGCCATTCTCCTCTGACCTTTGACATCAACAAGGCATTTTCACCCAGAGAACCACCACTCCATTTCTCTTTATCACACTATTCTTTGAGACAGTTTTGCCCCCCCAAAAAATCCCAGTCAATCAGAAGTTTAAGACCTTTCTAGCGACATGTTTTGTGTTTGCTCTACAACAAATAAAAGATGGAGAAAACCTCTACTTAATGTATATGGCCTAATTTATAAAAAAAATAATGAATGAATGAGTGCCATTTATTTTAAATCCTCAACCTCCAGTTTAGTGTCTCAGGGTTTCAGGGAAACTAAATTACAAAACAACTGGAAGGATTGAATGTTTTGTTGCTGTCAGAAGCATCACAAAACGGAGCAGTTGCACTTGTGCTCTCCAATATTAACCTAATAAATAAAGATGGGAGATTTTTCCGAGAAGAAAACAAAGCTGCAGCCTTTTACCTGATTGTCTCTGCCTTTGTTTAGGCACTGCTTCTTCTGTTCAGGGGAAGCATCCCAATCAATCTGCAAACAATGGGAGGGTAATAAGGATGACTCTGTAAGCTAAATAAATAAAGAGAGGCAAACAGATAAATAAAAAGCCCTATAGATAGAAAAGAAAGTAAGAGATAGAGAGAAGAAAGTATGTGTGTGTATGTGTGTGATAAACAGGGGGAGGAAAAGAGAAGGACAGCAGACTTAATTTTCTGGCTGCGTCACTAAGTTCTGACTCACTTCAGTAACCCTTGAATAAATGCCTGGTGCATTTAATCCGATAGCCATAAAATTGGTGGAACACAATGGGATTTGCTCAATCTGCTTAAGGCTATTATTAGTTTCTCCTCCTTCGAATGGGAGAAAAACTCGTGAAATGGGCTTTACCGTTTCTGTTTTAACATCAGCAATTATGTGTTTCTCAGCATCTTGGTACTCACTGTGAGGTTTGCAGGTGTGGAGATGCTGGATGTGTTGAGAGCGTAGAGTGCTCCTCTGCCTCCCACATACAGCAGCCTGGCCTCCTCCTCCAACAGCAGGGTGCTGTAGTTTTGGGTAGAGCCGATGAAACGGGTGCTGCCCAGCAGACCTGCAAATATATGACACGAGACATGTGAAGGTTTCTTTGTGTAAAGACCAAGACTAACTTGTGTTATTGTGTCAGGGAAGCAATATCTTATATCTGGGTGAAACTGACAATGATGCATATCGTCAGAATTTTTTAATTAGCAAAAAACGACAGATTTGTTCTGGTTATTTAAACTATAAATAGAGTCTCCTTTGAATTTCCAAATTACGTCACTATCTTGTAAGCTAGAGCAGTTTTATACGTTGACCAATTGGCAAACTCTAAGGCTAAAAAAAAAGAGGAAGTGCTAACACTTGCAGTTCCTCTAATGGCCACATGAGGCTGGTTCCAACTGTATAGGGTGTTGATTTTTTTTATTTTTATATATATATATCTCACCTGTTTCAACTTTTTTAAGGCTGACATTTAGTGGTGTGACTGTTTTGATTGACAAGTGTGCTCACATAGAAAGCTGTAGCTGGCTGCCTGCGAGGCATCGCCTCCACTAATTCCACTTGCCAAACTGGACCTCTCAAACATGTATGCACAGTGGTGCCATTTTGGATTTTAAAGGAATTCTCTGACTAAATGAATGGGTCTCTATGTGGTACAGCCTGTACAAGACATCTGTGAACCAGCTGTAGTGATTAAAATTGTTATTATATCCTATGCTAGCATTGTGTTATTAGCTGATAGCTAATATGTGCCCCTTTAGCTCTTCTGAGCCATTTGATTTGGCGTTTCAACACTCAGCCTACATATAGTTAGCTTCACCCATACTTTTGTTTTAAAGGTTTTCTGCCAGAAAGACTTTGTAAAACATTGTTAACATAGTTGAAGTTTTATTTTTAACCCAAACCTAACCTTTTAATAAAGATTAATATGTGGTTTGTTGCCTAAACCTAGCCAAACTGTGACGGATACATGGTACGGTTGTATCAGAAAGGGCAACTGGCATAAAATCATTTCCAAATGAAACATGCGGATTATCAAGAATAAAATTTCCACACCCAATCAGTCAGGTCCTGGGTTAACAAAGACCACCTCTGGTGCTTTTGCCCAACAGGGTTCCAGTGGAAACAAAAGTTTAATGCAGGAGTGTGGAGGTCAAAGTCTGGACTTTAAATGTACAGAATATGATTGGTAAAAGGAGAGAGCTAGCTGATGTGATGGTGAGAAGGAAGGTAGATATATTTTGAGACCAGATGGCAGGGAAGTGATGCCAGGAGGATTGGAGGTGGATTTAAAATGTTCTACCATGGTGTAGATAGGAGGAGAAATGGAGTAGGAATAATCTTGAAGGAAGAGTATGCAAACAGTGTTGTGAAATTGAAGAGAGTATCAGAATTGTGAGTTTAAAGACAGAAATCAAAGGCGTAATATTGAGTGTTATCAGTACGTGTGCTCCATAAGTTGGATGATGTTGGATTTATTAGACAAGGAATGATTAATATGGAGCTGCCAGGTAGCAGCAGAAGAGGAAGATCACAGAAAAAAGCATGAATGTAATGAAGGATGGCATGCAAAAGGTTGGTGGGATGGAGGAGGATTGCTAGGGTGGGATGGAGGTAGGTGATACATTGTGGCATCCCCTAAAATGACCAGCTGTAAGAAGAAAAATTGGCTTTAAAAAAAAAACACAAGATCACAGCTTCATATCTCTGCTTACAAAGCACAAGAATAGCTTGACTTTACACTCACTGGAAAATGAATGGAGTCTACACACCCCAAATGAACATCCTCAGTGTGTGTGACTGAGCGTGTGAGGGTGAGACCCAACTACAGATCTGGGAGACGAGGAGGGAGTCGCTGGAGTGATTGCTAAGAGAACTATAGAGACAGAACGTAGGGATGGGGGCACAGGGGAGGCAAAATTTTAGGGCATTCAGCAGGAATCGTGCCCCAGTACTGCCAAATCGCATCAGCGGTAATGCCATAGCATCAACATCATCCCTGCTGTGTGTGTGTGAACGAGTGTGATGTGTGAGAGATTTTTACAGTAAGTGGGCTAAATTACTGTCACTGAAGTCCATGAAAAGTACACGTTAACAAGGTAAACATGGCGGATGGCTTTTTGGCTTTTGATCTTCTGTCACTGGAGCAGACAGAGAGGTTGAAAAATAATTGGCCTGGTGCACTAAACTAAATATTTGAACGCACCCCAATGTAGCACCTCAGAAATTAGGGCAGGTTGCGTCGCTGCTGTGAGACAGCGAAAAGGAGGACATTGGGTTTTTTTTCTTCCTGTGGGCATGAAAGATCTCCTTCAGTGCAGAAGTAGGTTTACAGAGCTTTGGTTTGCTCTAAAAGTGAGTGATAAATGTCTGATTAAGAAAATCTGACATTAAGAAAAATAAAAACCCTGCATGCGGAAAGAACAGCTGTCTTCAGAGAACAACAGAAGAGATGAAGGTATCAACAGTGTTGCACTGAGGAATATGAGTCAGCACAGTGCAGATGGGCACATTAATCTCCACACACCCTCTCTGCCTCCCTCTCCTTCATCTCGTTCTGTTGTGAAATAACAGCAACATGTCTTAGCTCCCGGTAAAAAGATAAGCTATATTAGTCCTCAACCAATCAATTAAGCACAATGTGAGGACCTGCACGCTTGTTGCGGTTAATTCATTCTGATGTTCATAGGGCCTTTAAAGAAACGGAAATGGTTCATTGCTGCTGAGGGAGGCCATGGGATCACAGAGTAACTGCGAAAAGTATATAGATGATTAGCAGGCAATGGAAGCTTAAGTATTATACTATCTTATATGCCACGGTTCATAAATGTTACATATTCAAGTAGATCAGGGTCAGTATCAGTTCATAGTCACTTCAACATCAAATTAGGTTAATATGATGCAATTATACGTCATAAAATGCCTGAGTGTGATAAATTGTCAAATCATGTCATTTAAATCAACAAGAATTGATTGAATATGAGTGTATAACTAAAAAGGATATACATTGCATCATTATTTTCAGAGGCTGAAAGATAATCCCTTTAATGTTATAGCTTTGAACACAAAACAGAGTGCCGGCATGTAACATTTTACAGATTTCCATGATAAAATGCCCAACTTAAAATGTAGGAAAAACAAACCTGTTTACAGCCTGCTACAAATAAAGTATTTTTTGTAGTAGTATTGTAGTAGTAATCTCTCTATTCATGACAACTCTGCAGGATTTGCAGCTTAAGGACTCAAATGTAAATTCAGAGTAACTATCATCAGAGTAAAGAAAAACCACAGTTTTTAAAGAGGTATACTACAAACTAAGTTCAACATAGCCAGCTTTTTTGCATTGGCTGGCTTGACAAAACCCTAAAACCCCATTTGAGATGACTGGTATCACTGTTGCCTCACAACAAGAAGTGCTGAGTTCAATTTCACCATCAGGCCAGGGTCTTTCTCTGTGGAGTTTGAATGTTCTCCCCATGTTTGCATGGCTTCTCTCTGGGTACTCCAGCTTCCTCCCACAGTCCAAAGATGTGCAGTTAGTGAGGTTAGGTTAACTGGTAACTCTAAATTGCCCATAGGTGTGAATGTGAGTGTGAATGGTTGCCTGTCTCTATGTCTTAGCCATGTGACAGACTGGCGACCTGTCCAGGGTGTACCCTGCCTCTCACCCCAAGACAACTGGGATAGGCTCCAGCTCCCCTGTGATCAAATGCAGCTATGATCCATCAAGCAGGGCCTTCTGCTAAAGACTCAGTGAGCTCTCAATGCTACTGTTAATTTCTTAGATGATTAGATCAGATTAAGGCTCTGAAATTTAGTTCTGCAAGTCTCCTTTATTAGAGAGTAACGTTTAATGTCTGACTGTATCCAAGTTAAAGATTAGACTTTAAATTGGATACACTTAAACATTAAATGTTACTGTCCAGTAAAAGAGACTTTGAAATCGATTTATTTTGTCAGCAGATCAAAGTTAAAATAATTTTATTGATTGAACAGGTGTTTGTCTTGGTGTGTGCTCTGTGTTTAAGTAGCTGCAGCTGCAGCAGTGTAAAAGAGACTTAGCAGCAGATCAGGTTTATTAACATTTCTGCGTCACTAGATTAATACAGTCCCATTTCCATGACAATGCAATCCACAGTTTGTTCTTCATTCAGTGGTTTTAGTTAGGTACAGCTTAAAACTTGTAAAACATATTTGCCCAGAAGACAACGTGAAAACAATTAAGTCAAACCAAACACAAGACAGAAGATGGAAACGGTTCACTGCTGCTGAGGAAGGCCATAGGACAAGAAAGAAGCTATCAAAGCTATCAAAATAAAACAGGAAATCACAGAGTAACAATCTGTTGTATAAAGTAGAGTAGAGAAATGATTTATATGAATCAGTACATTTACACATGGGGAAAAAATTACTAAAGAAAATGCACGACTCTACAAGTGAATTACACATGCATTTTGCTAGCCAAGCAGGCTAGCCAACACAAGTCAATCCACATAAATGTTCCTGTATTTGTTAATGGAAAATCTACCTATGTAAGCAGTTTTTAAGCTGTTAATAAACATATCAGTGAGATCCTACAGGTACAAACAGTCTGAGACAAAAGTTTTTGTTGACGGCTAGGTTCAACTTTGTCAAGAACTCAAGAACTGTCAGAGCAGTTAAAAAAAACCTGTCCCAGCTGAAACTGGAGTCCATGTTTATGCATGACATAAACACATATACTCTCCCAGGCTGTGACTCATCTCCACTGTATCACACTACAGTATTAGTAATGCTTTTACTTCCCTAATTTACAATAACCATGATGATAATGAGGATGACAGCGAGTTTTCCAGCGTGTTTGATCTTGCATAATACAACATGATGAAAACTGGTTTGAGTTTCCCAAGCATCACAAGGAAGGCGGTTTCTTCCCCACACAACTGTCTGCTTGCCTAACCATCACATGGACACACTGGGCCATGACAGCAGCTCTGCAGGAACCTATCGACTTCCTAGAAAACCAGAGACTGATTCAGACAGCAGCTTCTCTTTCTGCACAACCTTCCTTCTTATCAGCCTTTTTCTTTCTTTCTTTTTAACTGACAGTCAGACAACCACAGGGATGCTCTTACTGGTCAATAATTAGGTTATTATCATACCAGCTCTGTTATGGCTGTCAGGCTGATTATACGCATGGAGACTGAGAAGATTGATGATGCACACACAGCTCCTGGTAGAGGAAATCCTTTAAAAAAAGTTTTAAAGCATTCATTCTTCCTTTTTTTTTAAAGTTATGTTTAAAAAAAGACCAAATTTACTTTTAAAATATTTATTTTAAGCATAAATTTATAAATTAAAAAACTGTAATCCTCTATAGCCACTGCTCTTCCAGTAATAGTGAATATTTCTAATTGTCTGTGAGGTAGTAGAAGACTGTTTTTAATGTCTATGTTAAGACACTGACAAGGAGTGTTGGAGTGTAAGATCAAGTTTTATAGAATTCATGGTCTTGTTTAGACTTTGAGCATCTCTCTTAAAAGTGCATCCACACTGGAAGCAACATGGTGAGACCATAGAAAGTGCAACTTAAAGCGACTACAGTCAAATAACTACAAGCAGCAAAAGTGGGCCCGAGCATTTCTCAGCTTCCAGGTGAACGGCTGAAACAGCTAGCAATTGACATATGGACTGGGAGTAAATACATTGGATGGGTAACTAGGCAACCAGAGCCTGGAATGCAGCTGCAAAGAAATGTGCAATGACCTTAAAAGGTAATCTGAAAGGCATCAATTATCCAGGTGACTTCTGAGCAAGCTGCAATAAAACTAATCAAGGGCAATAAAATCTTTGATTCCATGGTGGAGAAGACAAGCTGATTTTGTACTATAAACGTACCCTTCTCAGTTTAACAAGAGCAGCTGACATTTGTTGCTGCACTAGCGCCTTAAGACTTACATAAATGAGTAGCAATAATATATAGTTTGTATGACAGCTACCTTAAATATTATAATATTCAAACTTGACCTAAATCACATTACCTAAATTACTCATCACACTTAGCACATCAACCACAGGAGAACCCCTGCAGGGGATTATTCAGCATTTTTTTGTCAGCAGTTTTGAAATCAAGATTGCACATTGTCGGTTTGCATTGTTTTATGTAGTGTATAAACGATGTCTGTGCAGTGTGAGCAATTTAGTATTTTGTGCAATATATAAAGTGTAATTTCCTAGGGACAGAGAACTAATGAGATGCACTCAATCTTTTAACATTAACTGGACTCCAGGCACAGCTCTGTTTTTGTGACGTGCACATTTTCAGAATGAGAGGAGTTTACTTTTCAAAAGTCCTCCCACAAATGCAGTTTTAATGAGACTTTATAGTTCTGTTTTTAAGTGTTACAAACAGGGAAAATTCTTTGAAATTCAATGCTTTTTTACTTTTTTAATTTTGATAATTCTTGTATGAGCTTTTGCCGTTAAAGGCTTTTTGATGCTTTATTACCTGCTTACATACTAACTTAAAAAAAACATGTTCTTTGTTTTTCTCTGTGTAAATAACTCAAAATCGTAGTCAGATCTTCCAACCTCTTTTTTTATCTCTCACTAAACAGGAGAGCTATACAGGTATGTTAATTATGATAGGTGCTGAAAACAGCTGAAATTTGATCATTTCGTTCCAGTAATTGGACTGCCTCATAGTTTATGTAAGATTTAAGTGATCGCATTCCTGCTTTCATTTCCTGCACCCTCAAGCCTGTTTTTAGTGACTGCTATGAGGGCAAGAGCAGTAACTAAAAGTTTTAATAAATTAAGAATGATCCGTTTTTTGTTTCCAGAGTTCATTTCCATGAACTCAACTTTCCACTAACTTTATCAGCAACTATTGCAAAACTACTGTAGCTATCAATGAAAGGCACGTGACTGTGTAACTCTTTTTTTTAAAAAAAAAAACATTTTTCAGCCTGTCAACTTGAGATTTGAGTGAGCAATGACCATGTCATCCAACACAGGCAAAGGTCAGGACACGCCAGGAGGGGATTCATCTGAAGGGTAGATGAGGGCACTTTGGTAGGAAGGGCCAGGATTCACCCAGCAGGGTATACACTCCACTGCACATGCAAATAATCTAAATATAATCTAAAAGACATGGGAACATCAGAAAACAAACCGATACGTGAGATATATTCAAGAAGAAAGTGTGATAAAGAAAGAAACACAGTCACGCGCATTAAAAAATGCATGACATTAACAATTTCCTCCTCACGAGAACACTGCATACTCTCCGAGATTATTTTTAAAGTAAGAGTTATGCAAACACAAAATCTCAACCCAAGGCAATGTAAAGAGCCCGCTACTCGTGACTCATCCAAGTAAGCAAAAGCCTTGGTTTCTATCTTATAAAAATAGTGACTGTATGATATAACAAGCACAGGGCTGATGAGAAGGACTGTGGTGACACAAAATGTCCCTGGGCTCAAGGCAGCAGAGGCAGAGTGACCTTGGTCTCAGATCTGGTATGACGCGAGCGATTGCTATTTCATACCACTTGATCTTGAGTCCGAGATATGAAAGAGAAACTTTTTTTTTAGTCTGAATCACAGAAATGAAAAATCAATTGGCAGCAATTACAGGAGTGCTCTAAACCCTATACTGACCCTTGATGTAGCTCCTCAGTTTATCTACTGTTTTAGCTTCTTAAGCTAGATTTATTCTGTTTGGCAGCCCATTGCAAACAAAATTTGAGCACCAGGTGAGCTGGGCTTTAGTCAAAGCCCAAGCATGTCCCTCAATTGACCATATTAGGGATATCTACCCACTTACGTCCACTGACATCATTCAGACCCAAGGGTAGCAAAAAACTTTCTCAAGACAAGAGTTGGGACCTCTTTGCTCACAGGGGTAACTTGTACGTACACTTATTGCAATTCTTGAAAGTTAAAGTGTTTACTATGCGCATCCACCATTGTAACAGTATACACACACTAACTGGCCATTTCAAACAAAAATTTCTCATGGCAGGAACTCTTTGCAATTAGGCATGCAGACTTCTTGTTCTTCTTTCAGCTACTGCCCTTGGGGGTTGGCACAGCAAATCATCTGCTTCTTTCTCACCCTGTCACTAGCACGTCATTCTGCAATCTGCATGTTTGATTTGGCCAAGTTCTTTTGAGCAGGACACCCTTCATGACACAACCCTCCCCATTTTTCTGGGCTTGGGACCCAGCCATGGGTCCACAGTTTTAAGGCCCCTCTTCTGTGGAACCAGCTTCCAGTTTGGATTCGGGAGACAGACACTATCTCTACTTTTAAGATTAGGCTTAAAACTTTCCTTTTTGGTAAAGCATATAGTTAGGGCTGGACCAGGTGACCCTGAATCCTCCCTTAGTTATGCTGCAATAGATGTAGGCTGCCGGGGGATTCCCATGATGCATTGAGTTTTTCCTTTCCAGTCACCTTTCTCACTCACTATGTGTTAATAGACCTCTCTGCATTGAATCATACCTGTCATTAATCTCTGTCTCTCTTCCACAGCATGTCTTTATCCTGTTTTCCTTCCACCCCAACTGGTCACAGCAGATGGCCCCGCCCCTCCCTGAGCCTGGTTCTGCCGGAGGTTTCTTCCTGTTAAAAGGAAGTTTTTCCTTCCCACTGTCGCCAAAGTGCTTGCTCATAGGGGGTTATATGACTGTTGGGTTTTCTCTGAATCTATTATTATACGATCTACTGTAGAATATAAAGTGCCTTGAGGCGACTGCTGTTGTGATTTGGCGCTATATCAATAAAATTGAATTGAATTGAATGGGTGGGCCACAGTGGCTTGTGGAATTAATAAGACATGGTTAAGATATTAAAGTATTACAGAAACTGCTGATCTATTGGGATTTTCCTCCATCTCTAGGGCTTACAGTCCAAAAAAGAGAAAGTATCCAGTAAGTGTCAGCTCTCTGCAGAAAAATGCCTTACTGATGCCAGTTGTCAGAGGAGAATGGACGTCATTGAGCTGATAGGAAGGCAACAGTAACTCAAATACTGTAACCACTCATTAGAACCAGTTAAGCAGAAGAGCATCTGTGAACGCACAACGTGTGAAGCAAGTCCACTTCTTTATGCCTAGTTTACTCATCTTCTGATCACTGCTTCCAACAGGATAATCTGTCATACCACAAAACTCAAATCATCTCCTACTGGTTTCATGAAAATGTGTTCAGTGCATTCCACAGCCACCAGGGCTCAATGCAACAAGGCAGCTTTGTGGAAAGATCTGCATTGTGAATGTGAAGCTGACAAATCTGCAGTATCTGTGTGATGCTATCATCTTATTATAGACCAATGCTTCCAAAACTTTGAATCTATGCCATGAAAAATGTAGTCAATTCCTTTTTTAAATTCCTTAGTGGTTCTAGTGTATATTAGTTTACACATTCAACTAACAAGAAAAAATATCCCCAGCTTGATTGCATGAGGAGTCACAAATTCCTTGTTTGTTCCTTCAGGAACACCATCTGGTATCAAAATGTGCATATTTTTAATTTTAGTTAAATTTTTGTGCCTCCCAAAAGCACTCCTTAGAAGAAGCAACATATTCTATATTACATATAGATTAATGCAGTTTTCGATATTGAAAATTAAAAATCAAAAAATCATTATCACTAAGAGGATTGCTATGAATATCTATTTAGCAACACACACAGATGTCAACCTGCTGTTCCACGAAGCTGGCCATTATTTTATATCCGCAGACACACACAGAGAAACACACACACACATACAGAGAGACACACAATGTACCTCGTGCTTTGCTGCAAAATCAATGGGGAAATTCAACAGACCACTGAGGTGTGCCAGAAACCTCTTAGTCTGCTGGCTGGTTTCTATTTACTGTTCATTTACTGTGTTTGAGTGTGTGTGTGTTTGCGCGTCAGTTCTTCTGACTCTTCAGAGTACACAGGTTTGATGAGGGGAAGAGGTCAAAATGCTCCTCAGAAACATCTGTCAGTGGTTACACAGACACACACATACTCTTCACACTTATTTCACCCATCATCTGCCTCCTGAAAAAGAGTAAAGACAACTCTGTCAGTGACTCAGAAGATCTGAGGAGTGTGCGTTGTGTGTTTGCCAGAATGAGCGTTTTCGGCAGTTGAGCCGTCACAGGTGGCGTAGCCAGATTGTGCGCACTCATGCTCAGACACACTTGTAATCCACCATGTGGGGTCCTGGATGATAGTAAATCCACTGTATGTTTGTATGCGTATCTGTCACAGTCTGAGTGTGTGACTTCCTTTGTGACTCACCGATCGCTGCACCCACTGTGGCGAGCATGTGACAAACAAGAACGCACACGTGCTCACAAAAAATTTGGGAACAAAGGCTTGAAGGAAAGCCTGACTTGATTTCTTTGAACACTGTCAGCAGTGTCAGTTTCTTTCAACTCTATCCACATTATATAAGCAACTCTTTACTTCTTTACCATGGTCAAGAGTCAGCAACATGACTGTGTGTTATGTAAGCAATTATGCACAGAAGACCTTGTGCAAGAATAAAGGCAAAGGTTAAAAAAACAAAAAGCGAAGTATGTCGGCGTGTCATCTGCTGACTCCATTATTTTCTATATTACGATGTTTACCATAGGAAATAGCTGTGCACAAACTGAAATATGCAATTTTAAAGTGTTTATTTAGTTTAAAAGACAATTAGCAGGTCTGTAAACTGCAGAATATACAATACCATCGAATCAAGATAATATTTTACCCATTCAGCCTGTTATTTCTTGGTGAGATGGGGGTGGTATTTTTTATTTTTTTGTTCCAACCATCTGCTAGTAGTTGACACTGTTGCTTCACCGACATAATTTTCAGTTTACTCAGAAATGGCTTTTACATTTATAACTCTGATCAAACATTTGCACCAATTTAAAAAGTTAATATTTCTGTTCACAGGCTTCGATCGACTTGTTTATAACATGCTTGTTGACACCTTTTTGTTTCTACTTCTCTCATGGAAGAAGTTTGCCTTCAGGGATTTGACCGACAAAGTTGATGCAGGAAGTAGTTTGTGGTAGATGCCGGGTTGGACACATGACTTTTATCCAGGAGACTGGACATCCAGGAGATCTTGTGCTTAAGAAAATTTTTCGAGACTCAGCTGACCACTTATTTTCAGTTTTTATTTTCTTTTTCATTCTTAGCTGTCACTGGTAACAAGGCCACTCTTGTTTATGTTTAGAAAAGGTCAGACAAGGATCAGCAAAAGATCAGACATTCACAGATGGACACAGACCCTTTTGCAAAGTTGAATACTTGTTGCTACCAAAGGGCAACCCCTAAAGCTTAAAAATGAAGTCAGCACAGATGTGACAGTACCTACAGGGCCTCTAGATGCCATATGATACATGTTTCATGAGCTCTATCTCCATACAAGGTCAAAATGTTCAAAACTTAACACCACTAAATAGTAATAACTCAGCTACCAGGATGGGGTTGGGGGCAATTGCTATTATTGTTGGATGGTCTGTACTGCGTGGCTCAAAAAATCCAAGATAAAGAGAAATTATTATATTTCTAAAGTCTGTTACTTAATACTAATTAGC
The DNA here is from genome assembly GCF_056152115.1 of Neolamprologus brichardi. Taxonomy (NCBI): domain Eukaryota; kingdom Metazoa; phylum Chordata; class Actinopteri; order Cichliformes; family Cichlidae; genus Neolamprologus; species Neolamprologus brichardi. The sequence continues at coordinate 21,260,780 of NC_142111.1, read as the reverse complement.
TGGTATGTGTGTCTGTGGATCACACCTGTATGAATGCATTGATGCTAATATAAGTGAGCACTCTTCTTTCATCCGTAACTTCTGAACACTAAAGCTTAAAAATAAGAAGTCCCATATCAGTGGGTGAGGTCATGTCACGTGATTTATTATCTTGTGTTTTTGTCAACTTGTGCAGTTTCAGAATGGCTAAAAAGTTGGTTAAAAAATTAAGAAAACGACAGCGGAGCTTGCTTTAAAAAAAGCATGAATGGGAAGCACAAACAATGGCTGCAGTGGGCAGTTTTCATTGTTTTTAACACTCTTTTTTACTATGTGGCAGCTAAAGAAAAACAGAAAGAGCAAACCATAAACAAAATAAAAAAAGAGCACCCGACACTGCCCTCAGGTTCAAGTGCACAGCTACAAGATGTGCACAGCGCTCTGTAAAATTTAGTACTGCACCTGCAGTTTCTCACCACAAAAACAAGTTGGACATGGTTCATGAGTGAATGATGCTGGCTCTAGTAAATGATGACCCTGCTCATAATTCTGACTTCTAAACACTGACAGAGAATTAACAGAAAAATAAAAAATGACTTTTAAAGGGTCAGTATGCCCAGGTTTATTTTCTTTCATGGTTTTCTTGTGGTATTTAGCCATTTTATTTTTAATTGACTAAGTTTTGAAGTACAAATCTCTCAGATTCTTCACAATCGCCCTTGCCTTCAGCTGAATAAAAGGTCAGTGGAGCTTCATACAAAAAGAAGCAAAATATGCAGCAGCAATTTATCTTTACAACAAGTGTCTGTCACTGTGACGAGCTGTCCTTGATATGCTGAATAATCCACACTGTTCACTGTCAGCAGCTTTTATTGGGACCAATTCCTTACAGGAGGTACATCCAGTTCACAGTACTCTCTCCATCTGCTGTTTTTTCTACACCATATGGGTAGTGTGAATTGTGAAGTGCAGGAAAATTTGTATTTTTTTAAAACACAGCTGCTCATTAAATTGTGGCACATCACACTCCAGCCAATGGATTCTGTCAGTATGTTGACAGGTTTCCACTTACGCATGTCAAATCAAATTTATGTTTATGTTTTAGTAATAACAATATTGTTTATGATGGTAATTACTTGTCAGAGCAAACTATTATGTGAATAAGAAAATCCATAGGACAAAGTGTAATTCATGCTGTAATAATTATTATTTATGTGCAATCCAAGACTGTAAAGTGAAGATTAGGCATAAGAAACAAAAACTGCATTTCCTCTAGTGTCTGTGAAGGTTCTCAGTCATCCAGGTCATTGTAGTCAGCTTGGAAAGACAAGCTTCTGAACTTCTTTAAGTTGCTTGAAGACGTTTCACCTTTCATCCAAGAAGCTTCTTCAGTTCTAAGGTCAAATGGTGGAGAGTCCAAGATTTAAGTCCTAGGGGAGTGAACTCCCTGATGATCCTCTACCTAATCACACGAGCCAAGGTTTGAAAACAGGTGTAGGTCACAATCAGCCAAGGTTTCGGGTGAAACCTAGCCACACCCTATCATGTGATTTACTGAGGTCAAATGGCCCAGGATGTGAGTGGGCGTTAAGGCGTCTGGGAAAGGATCTCAAAACTGGATTATAGATGGCAGACAGTTGGTGTCGTAAGCCACCGTCTCTGTTCAAAGATGGTTGTTCGCAGCGGACATAGATGGCTTCTTTCACTCCTCTTTCAAACCATCTGTCTTCTCTGTCCAAAAGAAGTGAAAGGTGAAATGTCTTCAAGCAACTTAAAGAAGTCCAGATGTTTTTCTTTCCAAGCTCCTTAGATTTCCTCTAGTGGCCACTTGAGGCTGGTTCAAAAAGCAAGTCAATCGCCATAGACCCCCCTTTAAAAATGCCCAATTTTAGAACACTAAGAGGCATATTTGAAGCCTTGTATGGTCTCATAAGAACTCTGACTGGTTTTCAGTCCAGATGAACAGAATCAACTTTTGAAGATTTCCTTACCTGGATGATTGAGAATGCATTAAGACGTCTGACTGGGTCTTTCCTTATAAATCATTTGTTTGAATACCAGTGAGGCTTAAAATGAGGAACATGGCCATTTTGATTGACAAGGGTGCTTACACATGAATACTGTAGCTGTCATAGCCAAAAACTGTTCTTTAGTAAGCATTTTTTAGTAAACTATCTGGCTACTAATATGGCTTTCTGTGTTGTGCAGACTATCCAAGACAATCCATTTGTGGTTCACTTTCGTTGAGTGAAAAAAAGTACTTTTTATCTGCACCAGTTAGCAGGTATCTGTCTGTGCATAGTATGCATATAGTTTATGTATGCAGCTTGCTAACCAAGTAAATTGTAGCACTCCAACATTTTTTCCAAATGTGGTCACTTCTTTTTCTTCAAAAAACAACATGGTTGTGGCCAAAATGCTACCAGTGAAGCTTCAAAATAGGTGATTTCATGCTGGCTAGAAATGTACTAAAATCGACCCAGTTTTAAGAAGTTTTATAATATGAAGAAAAAATAGGCCTGTCCCGATCTGATGTGCATGCTTATTTTGCACATCAAAGTGGCAGTGGTATGTTTACCCCACTATTAATAATGACACAAATACAATACCTTTTCTTTAAAGCTTGTGTCAGAGCCAAAACTTTCATAAGACTTTGTCCAACCAGAGAGACTGCAGAATAAGATGAAGGAGAGCCAAGACTTTCATCTTAGATAAGATGGAAAAACATAACCCCACTCAAATGGTGGCAGTGTCATTGCAGGACTGGCACATCGGCCATCACTGAATTACTAATAAGGCTGTGTCTGAATCAGACACCAACACTATCAGAGGAGAAGAGGATCAAAGCACCATGTAAGCTTCAGGGATTTAAAGGGTCTAAGGCATAAAATGTCTCAACTGAAACCCCCCCTCCCCCAAAAAAAGGTAACAGCAAATAACAGCAGAGATTAAACCTCTTTAGTTTGAGCAGTCTTGGTCTCGCTGATACAGTTTGTAAATCATCACTGTTATGCACAAGATGCAGCTGGTTAGGCTAAGATATTAACAGACTTTGTTGAGCAGTAAATTGATGATCATTAGTGGTGTAATTACCATACTGGATGCAAAACAATTCGTCTACACAGAAGCGTCAAGCTGGCAGGCTTTCTTACTGCCAACATCACAATAATGGTGCAATCTATAAGGAACCTTACTACCAAGACCTCTTGTTACATCCCAGCTCTCAACATAGTAACTTACAGTGCATCAATATTTCAGAACGGCATTACTTCAGGTCTGGTGGCAGAGGTAGAAAATGCCAAAGCACAAGCCCCATGGGCAAACAATCGAGTTCAGGACACAGTCAAGCATTAATCTCACTTCTAGGAGTGGAAAAATGCACCGTGGCCCACAAAAACAATCTATGTTTAGTTGTCAAACCTGCCCATAAAGGTTACAACGGTGGATTTCTGATGCTTAATGCATTCAGTATTTTTGCTTTCTTTTAAATGGAAAAGCTCCAATACCATTTCTATTTTCTGCTACAGTGATGTTTTATCAAGTCGATCACATGCATCATGGTCAAAATAACCATTTAGAAATATTCATATGGCAGCTAGTTTGATTAGCCAGAAGAAAGATGTTGATTTGGTTAGAAAAGCTAGTCTAGTCTCTGTTTATTTTTAGTCTCTTTTAGAAGAGCTTTTAGCTATGTTTCGTCTCGACAAACCGATAAAGGAACTCATCAAATCAGCAGCAACCTCGTCTGTCTGCTGTCTGGTGCTGAGCAGGGACAATGGATTTATCAGCAACTCCTACTAAAGACCACTGCCTGCCATAGCTCGAAATCTAACTATAATTGAAGGAGCCTCTGTTCCTGTGCCAGTTCTTCCCCGTTCTTCACTCTTCACTATCAACCTCATCCTCACACTTGATCTGTATGTTACTGTGCGTGAGCTTTCACATATTTGGTTGTTTTCAGTTGCTGTCCACGCAGGGAAATGTCATCAAGTTTCTGACACCTTTCTAACAGCACATCAGTGACTAGCTCTTGGTTATCATAAACTGTGTGCAAACATATTGCCACCAAACGTAACATTTCTTTTTGGGGTGGCATCTTTAATAACTATAAACTAACTTGTTTTTTAGTTGTGTGGCTGTGGTTCAGGTGACAGATCAGGTTGTGTACTAATTAGAAGATCATGGTTTAATCCCTGGCTCCCTGAGTCTGGGTCAAACTACCCTTGGGCAATATACTGAACATGATACATGATGCATTTATCTATAAATGAGGGCATATAAAAAGTGCTTAGGTTAATGAGGCTTGGAGTACAAAAGTGCTTTAATTGCTGAAATGCAGTAGAACAGCACTGCAGAAAAACAGTCGATGGATCTTAGTATTTTAATAAAGCAACCAACTACAAAGAATTAAGAGTTAAGAATGCCTGGTTTGGCTAGCAGTAGTCCTCCCTGTTCCTCAGGCAGATCAGTTTTCTTTGTTACTCCAAGAGACAAGCTGCAACCCACAGATGGTGTGTTCAGCACAGGCATATTTTAAATAGTCTGCATGATAAAGGTTGATAAAAGTAAGATAAATGCACAAAAACAAAGAAATGAAAGATCTAAAAAGATCCAAAGTTGAAAAGAAAGCTGAGTTTAAAAAACTCACTTTAAAAAAAACCTCCTTCAACATGACATTAAATCTTTTGTTTTAAAATAAGACCAATATTTGGTCTTTTTTTTTTTTTTTTATTTCTGGACTCTACTAGAGCAGTAGAATTCAAAATAATCTTTATCTATTTTATACAGAGTCTTGTTGCCAAGGCATCCTCTGAAACAAGTTTTATCTTGTCTGCGTATCAGACAACTTTCTTCTGATTGACTGCTCCTCAAAACCACAAGGTCTGAATAACAGATGTGGCTTCCATGCTCGCAGCCAGAGATTTAGATGACATGACCATGTTAGGGATATCCCCTCTCATTATGATGGGAGCCAAGAGTAAAAAAAACTGTCAGAAATCAAGGAACCTCCTTATTTGAAACCCTGGCTATGTTTAATACGAGCGTCCACTGTTTAAATAGTGGGTCCATTTTAACATCAAGAAAGGAATTAAGTATTAAATACTATTTATAGATTCATCTCAGTATTGGATAAAAAAATCATGTATCAGAATTATTTCTTTGCTTGTTTGCATTTGGTGGCCTTTTCCATGTACCTGTTCACACCAAGAGTGCATAAAGACCTCTTCTGTCATTTTCTCTTTTATATACATATCCAAGCGCTCTCCCTGTGATACATCATGTCCTTCTCCTCCCACTCATGCAGCAAACCAGTAAAGCATACTGTAAATTAATGAGCGCCAGCAAAAAAAAATAATATCAATCCTCCCACAGACAGTGACACCCACATATCATCAAAGGGAGAAGAAACTTCCCTTCCCCCGTCCTCCCCGCTGACATGTCTCAACGAGGAAAGTGACAGGAGATGCATGTATGCAGGATTTTTACATGGCACTTAATAAGCTTCCCCCTACATGACACACACATATATGCAGCACACATTCGCAGGGCATGCCCTAAGAGTGATGAGACGCATGCTGACACACGTGCACGTTCTGCACTCTCACATGTACTCACACGCCTTCCCTGATGATTAGAAACTGGGTCAAGGACAACTTTCTGTGAGGGCAAGGAGAAAAAGAAAATCTGTAATGACAGACGGGCTCTGGCTACAGCACAGAAAAGTGCCCGCAGTAAGAAGAGTATGTATGATTTATAATCCTAGGCACAGTCGGAGATGTGTAAATGAATTGTCACAAACTTGACCACTGTGAGGACAGAACACAGATAAGTTCTTCCACTGTGCATTTACACAAGCTGGTCAAAATGTGCCTGATGGGAACAACTGCTGTTTGCAGCTGTGTTTGTGCTTCACTAAACAGAAGACTCTGTAGGTGAGCCTGGGGTGAGCTTGTTCTCTCGGCCTCAGTTAATGTTGTTTTTATGACTTAAGCACAAGGTGTCCTTAGGCAGGTTACAGCATTAGTGAGGGATCACGTCCAACTTGTCACTTTTCAATTATGCTACACCAAACCACTCTTTTTCCAAACCTAACAAGATAGTTCTTAGTGTCAAAACATGAAAAAGTCACCAAAGCCACGGGACACCTTGCACATAGCAGGAAGATACAGGCAGTACCTGCCCAGCATGAGGAGATAATAGTGAGCCTGAAGAACAAATATAACAGTGCAGTGGAAAGTCAGAGACTGACATTATTTTCAGCTTCTATGGTGCCTCCAGGTTTGATTTGCTGCTTTTCAAAACCAGCAAATATTCACCAACAGACCTGTACTCCATGAGTTGCAATAATAGCTTAATTATACACCTAATTCCAAAAATTCATCCACCCATTCTCTTTCGCTTATCCAATTCAGGGTCACGGGGGTTGGGGCGGGTGGTGCTGGAGCCTATCCCAGTCTATCACATGTAGAGAGACAATCACTTGCACTCAAATTCACACCTATGGGCAATTTAGAATCATCAATTAACCTAACCCCACTAACTGCATGTCTCTGAAATGTGGGAGGAAGCCGGAGTACCCAGAGAGAACCCACACAAACACAGGGAGAACATGCAAACTCCATACAGAAAAAGTCCAGACAGATGTTGGAAGCAAGCTCAGGACCTTCTTGCTGTGATTCAACAGTGCTAACCACCGCACCAGCATGCTGCCCTAATTCCAAAAATGCCATTTTCTAATCATCAGGGGAGATGTGTTAATAGAAGCACGATGCAATGATTTAAAAATCGAATTTTATTCACAATAAAATATCAAAAGTTTAAACTGAAGCATTTTACTAGTTCTCAAAAAAGTTGGGCCAGGGACAACAAAAGTGGGACAGAGAGGCAGTAATTCTCAAAAGTTGTCATTATCATGGGTCTTTGACCCAGTGTTTGAGTGTTCCTTTGGATTTGTCATTTACTTCTTTGAAAGCATAAGTTAATTATGTTCTAGTGTCTGAACATATTATTTTCGCTGAGTTTGTATTTATAGTTTTGGATTTCTGGTTCATGTCTGTCCTAGTCTCATCTCTGTGTTTTGTAGTTTCTTCAGTCTCCCCGGTCACGTCTCCATATCTGTTTCTGTCCCAGTGTCAAGCCCATGTGTCTTAGTTTGTTTCTCAGTGTGTGTTACTTCCTGCTTTACTTTGAGAATCTCCTGTCTCGTGTGTATTCTGTTCAGTTTTGCTTCCCTTGTCTCATTTGTCTGGATTAGTGTCAGCTGTGTTCCCACCTGTGGCCTCTTCCCTCGTTATCCTGCTTGTGTATATATTGTCTGCATTTCCTTCTGTCCTCCCTTGCAATATGCTATCCTTGTGTCAACGGTTTGAGTCTCCTAGTATTGTTTTTTTGTATTATTTTGTACTTCAGTTTAATAAAACCACCTATTATTTTATTCCCTGCGTTCCGAGTACTGTGTTTGGGTCTTACCTGCACCAGGCATACCATCCCAAATTTTTGGAAATGAGTTTGTATATAGATTAGATAAATAGTTTTACGACCCAGCTCTTAACATAAAATGAAGACCAAAACTAGAAATTTAAAAAGCACGAGTCTCTAATTTAAATGACAAAATTGATTAAAATAAAATGTACAGATTGGAGCAGCAAGGAGATTATGATGGTGAGAGGTGGTGGTCCTCTCTAAACCAACCCAGGCATGCCTTCATCCACATCTTATTAACAGCTTTTAGCCAAACATATAAATCATTCATCCAAGCAACTTTAATTCCACAGCAATACAGCAGCTGAAGTAGGAAAGGACAAACACATACAGCTGCAGAGACTCCTTTGTTTAGAGATGGTTAAAAATTAATTTTGCATGCATTCCCGTCTGATGAGCACTCAATAGAGCAAGCCCTTTTCATTTGTTTGATAAATAACCAAAAGATATTCGTAGTCTGGTCAATGCTTCACCTCCCAGTAGTTGCAGTAAATAGCTCCACAACAGTTTCTTTATTCATTGTTCTTCAGTGTACTTTTCTCAACCAATCAGTGCACTTCGAAGCAAAGCTCAGACCTTAGACCTCTCTCTCCAGCAAACAAAGTAATCATCCACTCAGGTCGGATCAAGAAAATGCACCACAGAACCGGGAACAAATACACAACCAGCTTCTGCTGTGTTACAGTCGCACTCAGAGTTATTGTGATTCAGAACATCAAGCAGCACATCCTCCCATCTCCAAAATATCATCTCACCCTGCAATACTCTCAATAGCACTTATGACACCAGAGAGCTCGGCTAGCAATACAGCCGGCCCTGTTAACTCCACCCGCCCGCTAATAATACTCATCCTCGGAGGACCGAAGAGGAGAAAAGTGGAGTGGGGTGGAGTGGAGGTAAGAGCGCCAGCCCTTACTGTTTGTCTGTGCTGGAGTTCCCTTCTCGCTGCAGCTGGCCTCTGCTGCAGTAAGTGAGGAGAGAGGGAGGGTAAAGGTGAGCTGGTGGGAAGTAAGAGGTGGAGGTGTAAGGAAGACGTGCTGATGGTGTGTGTAAATACCCACTGTGTGCCAAAACACACCTATTCAGCGGTATTTTCTGCACAGGCAGTAATCAGGTCTAACGTGCTCAGGTCCTCTTTTATGGAGGCTTCTTGTCTATTGTTTCATTAGAAGTGTTTGCTGAGCTGTGTGATCTAGGACAGGGCATGAGAGAGGCGATTAATAACTCTGAGCATGAAGGAGCTGTCTTTGGGGCCAACTGCAAAAACTGTGCCACTTCCGTAACAGGGAGGGGAGGAAGCAGCCGGAGCAGTAGCAAATAAGGACAGCGATCTGTTAGCTGGGTTGTGCACATGTGTTTGTGGATCCATCTGGAAATACACAGTATTAATGGAGTTTGTCCCTGTTCATACTTTTTTGTGTTTCTTTTTGTGTATCTGGTCTCTTTTTGGATGATAATCATGCTGCAAAGTGTTATTTTAAGCCAGTTTAAAGACAATATCAATATTGTAACTGCGAAAATAAACATAGTATGTGGCTTTTTTCGCCTAAAAGCATGTGTAAATCGTTCTTTTAGCCATTAAGTCTTGGTCAGTCCTACAAATTGAGAACCATCTCAGAATGTGTGATGGCCTCCGTCTTAGGTAATCTGTGGAGAGATGTGAATGACAACTCTTTCTCCCCAGATGTCCATGAACTACTCATGCCAACACCATAGTAATCAGCTGATTTGGCACACCTGGTCTAGGACAAAAGCCCTCTAGCTGAAATCTCAGCTTCATCTATGTGATCGTACACTCTGGTCTAGATTATGTTCCTCCACAGTTGGCAGCCTCACCATACCACTGATGAACATACTTCACATTTCATTTGCTTTCTTGTTTATTTTCTTTTTTACTGGTTACAGCAAATGCTCATATTAGCCACCAACTCTCATGCCTTTCCATTTCTGGTTTGGCCTTAGAGCTGGGTCATGACAGACCGAAGCCAACTGCTGTACAATGGGATTAATAGGAGGTGGAATAGCTCCCCTAAATTAGCACTGCCATAATGCTTTCAGGGAGGAGAACAGGATGTCTTCTGCTGCTGTTTATTCAGGGAGTTATGCTGGGGGGCAAAACTTGAGCTCCATATTTTTTGGCCAGTATTTGTTTATATTTTGGCCAACCATTTAAGGATGCTAAATCATCTTTTAGTTTGTAATCCTTGTCTGCAATGTACCCCTTGTTGTACGACAACCTTAATTGGATTATTTTGATAAAAACATAAAAATCACGCCATGTTCCGGAGCTCTGTCATAATCTTTAAGGAGATTATTTGCGGGCCAGCATATACAAATGTAAATAACGAAAACATTTGTATCACATTTGTATGTATGATCAGATTAGGATAAAAACGATCATCCATTTCCTGATAATCTGATTAAATCCATCCATCCATCCATTCACTTCCACTTATCCTTTTCAGGGTCGCGGGGGGTGCTGGAGCCTATCCCAGCTGTCATAGGGCGAGAGGCAGGGTACACCCTGGAAAGGTCGCCAGTCTGTCGCAGGGCCAACACACAGGGACAGACAACCATTCACACTCACATTCACTCACACACTCACACCTCGTGGCAATTTGGATTATCCAATTAACCTATCCCCACAAGCTGCATGTATTTGGACGGTGGGAGGAAGCCGGAGTACCCGGAGGGAACCCACGCAAACACGGGGAGAACATGCAAACTCCACACAGAAAGACCCCGGCCTGATGGTGGAATTGAACTCAGGACCTTCTTGCTGTGCGGCAACAGTGCTAACCACCGTGCCACCGTGCTGCCTCTGATTAAATTTTTAACTAATATTAAAAAATTTTGTTTTGGAAGATTAAAATTATCTCCTTTTTACCACTAACCCCCCTGTACAGAGCTTTAATCACCGTTTAAGACTTTTAATTTTAAAAAATCTGCTTGATCCTCACCTTTTGAGAAGACGGTAGTTCTCGGAGTGACATCCAGGTCCAAGGATGGGCTGAACGGAAAGGCCCACAGCTGTGATAGTCTGCTGAAAAACATCAGGGGCAGCAGGAGGAGTAGGAAGGGCTTGACTGATCCCATGATTAACCTACAGACCTGGGTCCAAGCAGAGACTTGCTTGTGCTCACTGTTTATTGTATGCAAAAAATAAATAATGAAATAAATGTGCAAAGCGTGTATCTTCAGGCCCAGCAGCAAGCAGGCGCAGACTCTTTGATTATCCTCCAGCTGAGAACACACTGAGTCTGTGCAGAGAAAGAGAAAAACAATGTGTATTACTAAAATGTGATCATGAATACCAAACTAGATGCTGCTGTCTAAAGGTGATGATGGATTTCACTCATTTATAAACAAAACAAACGTTTACAGGACAAAGACTCCACCACCCAAGTGGATATGCTGCGCTGGACTAATTGAAAGATTAAAAGGATGTCAAAGTGCCAGAAATGTACTTGTTGTGCAGCAAATCAACCGAGCTATTGACTGGCCCTTCTTTAGTGGGCAATAAAATAGTATTAAAATAAATCTCATTCCTGTGATGTCTGAAAAGTGCATTTAAATCAGTGTGGTGCATTTACGAGTGCAGTATGGAAAGTAGAAAAATTATAATCATAAAATATTTTGCAGGATTTTACAACACAAAGATTATTTGGGTGGACAATCCAGGTACAGTAAGAGCTGCCCGACTATATTTGCCACTAATTTCAGGTATTTAAATGTATCTGTACAAGATAAATCACTTCAATCTTGTTTTTAAAGTCTGCTGAAAAAAATCCCACATAATTCAGCTGCTTCTCCAGAAACAATCTTGTCCCGTGATCAGTCGGACTTCTAATCCTCCATTTTTACTGTTCTCGAGATCTGCTGTGGAGAATGGGATTCGTGTGCTGCTATGCTGTGCTCACTGAGGCTGCAGGGTAGAACAAGGACTATGATCACCATCATTACTCCAAGATTGTAGAGCTGCAGTGTGTCCAACTCCACAGAGAGACACTCTGCTTGGAATCCAATGCACTAGCTGAATATTGCTACATTTTTTGCACACACTACCTACGACAAATAAAATCTAATTCTGTAGCAAATACAGGTGTGTTTGTGTGTGTGAGAGAGAGTAAATATATTTAATTACTTTATAGTTAAGGTGTAGATAGATGATGATAAGAAACTACTGAGGAGGTCATGAAACATGATGCTGAACCTGATGCCTACCAGGAACCACATGAATGATGTGTGATATTTCAAAACATCATCAATGAACTTTGATGAAGAGGCGGCGTGCATAAACTTTCTCACTTGACAGCATGAGCACGAAATGACTTGCTGACACGCATCACTGCTCTCTGATTACAACCAATTAGTCAAAGAGAAGGACTAAGGTGCTGTTACGTAGCAGACCACTTAAAGAAAAGTTTGGAGAGTTAAATAATGCGCCTGCGTGATGTGATCTTGCAACACACATCTCTTAATTAGCTGGGTGCAGCATGATGGATAATCTAGAGATTAGGCCTTGTGCCATCAGCACAATCTTCGCCTGGCTGCCCGTTCCCTGGCTCTGTCACCGATCAAAGGGTCTACGCTGTGAATCACACTCTGCTGCGCAGTGACACTGGAGAATTCCCAGCTTTAATCTCCACGGCTGCCGCTGCTGCAAATCACTCCCAGCATGAAGCACAATGAGGTTGATGACCTTTCAGTTAGAAGTTAGGGTGCTAATCCCTGCAACCAAACTGTAAAATGATAAAGCGGGAGATGAGATGGTGAAGAATTATGATGCATTTGTTTATCGAGATACGTGTACTCAGTATTGATGGTTTGGTTTTATGAAATAAAACTTAATGTCAAACAAACATCCCAAACACACCTACAAGATGTTAGGCTCAAGTGAGGAGCTCTACATATTTTCAAAGCTGTAGGCCTATGTTTTTTTTTTTAATCAAGATTATGTTTTTAAGTAGAAGGAGATAAATCATTAAACTGTAGTTTCATACAATATCTAATGATAGCAACTGAGCAAACCGATATTGACTGGCCTCCAGGAAAACTTGGTACGTGAATCTTAAATTAAAATTACTTTGTTTTCAAGGTTAAGAGCACACATGCTCAAATGGTGAGACCAGGAATATGTTCATCTGCATGAAATAGACTTCAGGTATTATTTTAATAATGAAAATGAATGCCTTTAACACCTTTGTAATACCTCAGTTTAAAAAAGTGAAGACTGAACAATGCTGAAATGACTTTTAAAAAGCATTAAAACCATGTTGTAGTAATTGTGGCATCGCTGAATATTGCCACACATGATGCAGTAAACTCTTAGTCAAACAAAAACAAAGAATTTAAAGGCATAATTTTCATCTGTCACTATTTACTGTCCAGTGCTGATACCGATAAAGTATCGGTATCAGCACTTAAAACAGCCAATAATTTAAAATGTAAAAACTAAAGAAGAGATGCAAAGAAACACCCTTCAACCATGTTGTAAGTGTTGATGTAGCATAGTTTTTCAACCAGAGGGTTCTTTGCAACTTCCTGCTTGGCAACATGTGTTTGGAAGTCCACAAGCACATGAACCTGCTGATCAGATCAGCTGATCTGAGCAGAGTGGAGCCAACGCTTTGCTGACTTCACAACTGCAGCCTTCCAAAACCTCCTTTGGCATTAATGCAGCACAAAAACTGAATGCCAGAAGCTTCATGGCATGAGCAGCTCCTGTAGGTGTAATGCATAAGTGGCCTACTTTAATCTTCAAAGTCTATTTGCTTCTGATTCTTTGTATTTATCTGTGGTTTCTGTCAACAGATACAGGCTAAACTGTTGCTGTGCTTCATGCGTTCTGTAGAAGGCAGTCTAAATCAGAAGATGGCTTTATATGATGACAGTTGTAAGAGATTTTAGCGCTGTGCTCTTAGAATTTGTCAAATTCACATCCTTGTTGGAAAAAAAAAGAAGTAGAACCAAAACAAAAAGCTTTTTTCCCAGTCCACACTACCCAAAATGAATAACACTCCATTGAGAGATTATAGTCAAAATTTTTGCATTTTTAAACATTTACACTCAGCTAATGCTGACATCACATCATTTGTTTTTATCAGTCTTCACAGCTCCCACTAGAAAACTTTTTCACGCACACTTTCGTGCTCACAAAAGCCTGTAAGCACACTTTGATGTACAAAATCGGCGCGGTTAACCTTCGATATTGCAAGCGAGGGGAAGAGCAACAGCGCAACATGTATCTTCTTTGATAGCTGCTCCAAATGCGAATAACCTCCAGAATCATGCTCTGACAAAACTGCAGATGAAGGCATGGTGAGAAGCTCTTTGTCCACAGCAAACGCACCATTGTCTCAACACATCTGCATTGGCGTGTTTGTGTGTCCTGCCCACAATGGTGTTGACACCGATGTGTTCCCGCTTATGAAAGCCTGATAATTCCAAGAGGGAAAGGTAAACACATCTGCCTTGGCAGTGACACGAGCAATGTGACATGAAGACAAGAGGAACTGCACAAAAGAGCAGGCGGCGACAAAAACACCTTGTACTCAGTTTATTGATCCAAAGAGCGGGACAGGTCTGATGGGAAATTTTAACCCAGTTTCTATAACCACAGGTCTCTTACAGCTGGTGCCCATCAAAAAGATTAAGTTGTCACTCCAGAGTATGAAATATATAAAGAATGATGCAGCTGTTTTCCATTGAGACTAATATGCAAAACACCTAACCTGACATTTCTGCAGAAAGATCAATAAAACAGGTGAGCTATTCTTGGTTTTCCTTTCAACTGATGCCACTTGAAATGCCAAACACACTCTCATCCCTTTGATAGCTGCAGTGGTTTTAATGGGCTTATATATTATGTGCTATATGCTATACTTAAATATTATATTTATACTTTTTTTTTATCTCAAAGCATTGAGTGTCTGGCATACAGAGGAGCCATAAAAGAGATTACTGAAGTTCACCCTGTGGTGTTCACTGTGATGTGGATATAAATATAAATAATTTGCCTCCGTTTATACTGCAAATATATAGAAGTAAGACCTTTTTATGTTCAGGTCATGAAATCACACTCACAAATAAGAATATGAAATTACTTCTTGAAGCTCTAAATAGAAAGTGATTTTAAACATCGAAAAATGACTTTTTTTTTTCTGGCTTGTACTACTTGATCTACTACATGGAGTTTGGTAACAGATATTTCCCAAGATGAAGCATTAGTTCAGAGCTTTCAAGATTTTAATGAAATAACACCAGTTTTAATGTGAACAGCAGATTAATTATCAGAGGGAAAAATCACATTTTGTCATACAGGGAAATTACCTTTCACTTAATAAAACTCTGAGATAAAAACAAGAGCTTTTAAGATGCTCAGCTAAGAGAATTTGTCATCAAAAGGATGATGAATCGCTAACCTTGTTTGATTTATTCTAACTTATTTCCAACCACTATCACAGAAAAAACACCTTGTTATGAAGCTTACAGCTTATGTACAGTATTTTCTGTTTATTTATATCAAGTTTAAGGTGTAAATTGAACTGCTTGGAAAATTTCAGTCCACTAAATATGAAAAGATTCCTTTAATATCCATTATAAAGACTTCTCTCTATACTTGTCATCTGTACCCAGTGGAAATACTGGGAAAACAGGATGCCTGTGAAAATGATAACTCTTACTACTATTGTAGAATAAGTAATGAATCACTTTACCCATTCTGAATTTCCCAACTCTGGAAAATCTATCTTATTTTATCTTATCTTGCATCATAGCAGGAAAGAAAGTCGACCTGAGTAATCTCCAGCTGATCTACTTGGATTTTCCCACACAACCATAACTAGGATTTACAGAGAATGGTCCAAAAAATAGAAATAAAAGAAAGAAATGGTGAGGGGCCATTCTCTGGGTGACACTGGCCTTGTTGATACCAGAACTAAGATACCAGAGTTAAGAGGAGAATGGCCAGACTGTTTCAAGTTGATAGGATGGCAACAGTAACTCAAAAATAACCACTTGTTACAATAAAATTACACAGAAGAACATCTCTGAATGCATAACCTGTTGAATCTTGACACAAACGGGCTACAACAGCAGAACACCAGATGCCATTCCTGTCAGCTAAGAACAGGAAACTGAGGCTGCAAATTAAATGGATTCAACAAAATTAGACAATAGAAGATTGGAAAAATGTTGCCTGGTGAAATGAGTCTCAATATCTTCAGCATTAAGTTGATGGTGAGGTCAGAGTTTGACGTACACACCATGAAAAAAATGATCAATCCTGCCTTGTATAAGCAGTTCAGGCTGTTGGTGGTGTAATTCTAGGTGCCTATGCGATATTTCATTTACAAAATTTGGGCCCTTAATATCAGCAAACACCACAGCCTACCTGAGTATTGTTGCTGACCATGTCCATCCCATTATGACAACAGTGCACCCATCTTCTAATGGATCCTCACAGCAGGATAAAGTGCTATGTCACAAAGCTCAGGCTGGTTTCTTGAGCAAGACAACGAGTCTAATTTACTGAAATGGCCTCCACAGTCACCAGATCTCACCTTTGGGAGCACCTTTAGAGTGTGGTGAAATAGAGGACTCGCTTCACGGATGCGCAGCCAAGAAATCTGCAGCAACTCTGTGATGCCGTCATATTAATATGGACCAAAGTCTCTGAGGAGTGTTGCCAGCTCACTGTGGAATGTGTGCCACAAAGAATTAAGGGGGTCCAACCCATTACTACCAAGGTGTGACTAATAAAGTGTCAGCTGAGTCCATATTGATACATTTATTGTGAAATTGTTGTACTGCATGTAAGAAACATGACCAACTCATAAAGTATGCACATTGATACAGACTGAACTACAGGAAATACAAAAAATTTAATGCTATCAGTTAACTGTATCTTCTTTTTTTGTCTGTTTTTGTCTAATTTTATTCAGAGGTTTTCTCAAAATACGTACAGGGTTGGAGGATGGGTCAGTAGCCCATCCCCCAACAAATAAATCTATTTAGTAACTGTACAAAAGCATACAACAAAGATAGAATTATACAAATATTACTTATTGACATAACAATTTCATGGTTTGCATATCAGAGTTGTGTCAATACTAGTACTGTGCTACACCTCTAGTACTCTAGCCTACTTACTGTATAACACAGCCATATTATATGTTAGCACTCTGAAACAGTCCCTTGTGTCTAAGAAGTTTTATTACTCAGATTTGGCTACTAATATTTAGAGCGTGTACTTTTACCCACGTATGTAGGATTCCAATTTGTAATAGAATATGGAGTATTTTAGATATTGAGTATTTTTAATCACTCAAGAAATCTGGCTGCTTCTTACGCCAAAGCAACCTGCCATATGTGAGATTATTTATGACTTAAAAAGCATGACTTAAAGCATGAATAAATGACAAAGATTACAAAGTAATCATTAATAAAAGCCACTAGTTACAGCTTTTACAGCGAGACTCGGCGACAAGTGCCAAAAAGCTTATTTAAGGAATGTATTCAATGAATCTCTCAAGTTTAATGTGCTTTAGAAACCACTGCTCAGCTTTATGTCTACCCATTTAAATTGATGCTTCCTCCAACAGTAAAACACCGCAACGAGGCTTTACAAGATATTAAATCACAGCAGATGTTCTAATTTCCACTCGAAACAATAAGTGACTTCAGGACTGTCCTCAGTGTCCTCAGAAGCACGCGGTGACACTAAAACGCATCTAATATGCCTTTATGCCATAGTTAACGTCCACAAATGTGGCTGTAATAACTTAATGAGTGTTAATGTAAACAGTCAATGAACGTGAGGACGTCTACCCATGTGCACCTGTCCGACCTGGACTGCAGCACTGAGAGCCGAAAACAGCACCGCACGCGGTTTGGTCACCTTCACCTGAGCAGCCTCTTTACATCAGCAAATAGAGAGCAAGGAAAAGTGGAAGAAACACGGAGACGCGGTCCGGAATGAAACATAACAGCAGTAAGGACTCACCTGCTTGTTTTCCTGTAGCTCTGCTCCTAAATCCTTTGAACCGACCTCTCCGCGGTGAAACACAGAGCTTCTCTGCTGCTGCTGCTGCTGCTGCAGTTACCCAATGCTCAAACACAACCGACTCTCCCTCCACCCCCCGACACACAAACACACACACACGCGCGCACACACTGAGATCACAGGCTTTCCACAATTTCACCATCTCACATGTTCTTTTTGTTGTTTTGTTTGAGTTTCTATTACTTTTATTTTAAGAGTAAAGAAATTGTTTAGGAAGGATGTTTTTTCACCCACATCCAGATGATATAATAAGCAGGTGTACGCTTTTTTGTGATTTTTACTCAATAGATTCGCCTTTTTGGATTCTAGAAAACGAAGGTTTTAAGCCCAATGTTTGGCGTTTCTATTTAAAACAAACTTATAATAATGTTCTTTCTCAATAGAAGAATGGAAATGTGTCAGTTCCACATAGAAGTGTGATTGATTTTAATTTTCTTTAAGAATATTAATTAACTGTTTCGTAAATTCTCCTGGAAATGTTTCCAAACATTAGTAAGCCTTCCAGTGTGACACCCCCACGCAGGCTGTAAATGTAAAGTCGAGTGGAGCCCATGTGATGTGTGAGCGACTCCTGCTGGACAAAAGCTAGAACGACAAAACTTTGGGCTTTGGTACAGTATTTCTTTACCTTGTTTAGGTTAGACGGGATAACTATAGCTGGTTCATCAAATCTAAGATAACCAGGCAACATTGCATTTCAATAGATATGTGATTTGATTATGGACTGCTTCTTATATAGTTCTTTTCTACTCTGCATGAGTACTCAAAGCACTTTATACAGCGTGTCTCATACACCATGGATGTTCTGTATGCAGACTGAAGCAGCCAGGAACCCTGGAACTTCACTTGCAATCTTTATAAATGACTGCATCTACTCTATTAAAGAATAAAGTGGTCTATAGCAAAAATGCAGTGATCCTGTTATCCAACCATAGTCTTTAACATTATCATTGACATGATACTTGACATACTTGCTGTGTAATTCCAAACGCCTGCTACCCAATTTGGAGATAAAATTATATTTTTTATTGATTTTATATGGTGCACAGTGGTTGAATCTGATGATCCAAGTATCCAAATGGAGAGACTGGAGCCTATCCCAGCTGTCAGGGTGAGAGTCAGCATCCAGCCTGGACAGGTTGCCAGTCTGTGGAAGGCTAACACATAAATACAGACAGCCATTCACACCCACTGTCAGTTTACAATCATCAGTTATAACCCCAACAATGTATTTGGACTGTGGGAGGAAGTTATAGTACCAAAGAAAAAAACCCTAACAGACATGGGAAGAACATACAAATATCATGGTGAGTATTGGTGTCTTTTGGGAATTTGCTTTTAGAAGTGGTTATTAGTTCCCTATAGCATCCCCTTCCTTTCCTTAGTCTTACGGGTTTATTCTTGTGTCTCCCAGGTTCATTCAGTGTCATCCTCATTGTGATGGCTGCATGCCAACACACAACTGAAATACTCAGGTAATATTTATGTTTACCTTTCTTTTTGCATTGTACTGTAAAGCTTCAGTGTCCATAAATCAACTGAAAGGTTTAAATTGGGTAGTTTGTAATACATGACAGTAGCAGGCCATAGTGCAAGCAATAGCATAGAATCTGTTTTGTATTGTTTGTTATTGTACTATATGTTGTACGTATATGTTGTATTAATCATTTTCTCTTCTTTTTGAGTTACCTGGCTGCTGCTCCAGTCCTTCCTGGTTTGAGTAAAGCTATTGTCTCTGTGGTTTCCACCTTTGACGTATACCATGGTTCATTCACTTAATATATAACAGGAGTAGTCTCTCATTTGGGGAGGTCAGTTTGCTGAGTTATGGTGTTTTGTTAAGTGTTTTTAGTAGAATTTTGTTTTAGTTGGCCTCTTTTATGGGCCCACTTACTTCTTAAAATAGTTTGTTTCTGTCATTTAGAATTTTTGTAATAATTTTGCCTTTTTGGGGCATAATAAAACCCATTTTGTGAAGATTATACCTGTGCCTGTATGTTCTTGGTTGCCTGGTCTCTGATACCCATGTTTGTCCATGTCCTTGTCTCAGTATCGATAATTTCCTGTTTCATTTTGGTAATCTTTTGTCCTTCTTTGCTTCTGTGCCTGTTTGTATTCCCCTTTGTCTCATCTTCCCTGATTTGTTATCTTCTTTGTTCCCTGGTGTCTCCGTCTCATGTGTGCTTGTTGTTTGTCTCCTTCTGTCCCCTGTCTAGTCCTTTTGTTCTCCTCTTAAGTTACCTTGGCCCCTTGTTCACTTCTGGCTTCGCTTTCTTCCCCTTGTGTTTTTCCCCAGTCAGTCATGTCTGTTGGTTGGTCTGTTCCTATGTCATGTTTCAACCCCCTCACCCATGAGGGGTGATGAATCACAAAGCATATTTTTCCTGAGCAATCTGAAATCTACACGCAACACATACTGTAGAAGTGGTAGGCCTGCTGGTAAGTGGCACTGAAAGGAGGGAAAGGAGGATCTCTCTGAGGGAAACAGACAGATAGGAAGGAGACAACAACAGGTGTGTTGGACATTTAAGATGTAATCCTTATTTAAACATAATAATAACAATAATGTGTTTGTTTGTTTTTTAAGTGAAGAAGCTTTGACTGCTTCATTTCCAATTTAATATCAGATACTTTAAAGGTTTCTGTGAAATTATATATATTTTTTGTAATTACTTCTATTCTATTCTGTGCCCGTGTATTGATGTATGATATGTATAAATACTACATTTTTAAAAAATCATGCCATCAAAACAGCTGCTTTGGTCCCAACAAACTTTTGGGCAGGTTTATGTAACTCGTTGCAAGTTATGCTTGCTCCATGTCCCTGAACATATTTCAGAAGTGCATCTGGTCGTTGTGCCGCTGGGTGGCGCTGCAGCTCTTATCAGTGTGCCTCCAGTGCTGGGAAACCCTTTCACAAACCCGGCGCAGTCGTCACCGGGGTGAGTACGGATTGTTGTCATGACGTGCTCTCTGTCTGGGACTGAGACACAGCCGCTGAGCCAACACGTTAACCTCCCACGGAGCCAAACACGCTTTATTCTCTTCGGTTAACACCTTTTTTAACGGTACGTAACCCGGTCTGTACTCTGTCGTGAATACACTTGAAGCCAGTTCTTAATATGTTAATTTCCTGCTTGGCAGCTCGATAAGGTTATTATTAACCAGCTAGCTAATGCTAGCGCTATCGATTAGCTGGACGTTTAACGCCCGGATAAGAGCTTATTCCAGTATTGCTCTTAATCGATCAGCTGCTACACATGTGCGTTACTACTTGTAATATGAGCGAGTTCAATCGAGAGCCGAGCTTTTCAATGAGCTAATAAGCTACTGATAGTAAGTTAAATGACTTTTTTAGAGCAGCAACGCCGCCTTTTCTGTGTCTGTCGTATATTTAGCAGAAGAAGTTAAGTCACTACTAGTCAGTGGGCTTATTTCCTCTTCATTTTGTAGTTTCTTTACTAGCTCGGGAGGCTATAAAACTGTTTGAATACGTGTTTGTCACATGAGGAAGATATTGTGTGCAGTTTAACCTAACCATTATAACACCATTGTAAAGTCTGTTTATAATGATTGTCTGTGCAGTGTGAGGTGAAATGTGTGGTGTAATCTCTTTTAAAAAACATCTGTGATGTCCCGTAAACACAACAGGTGGGGAGAAAACAGTTGGTAAATATGCCGTGCCTGGTAGGAAGTGAATGGGATCTTTGTAGATGTTGTCAGGGACTATCATCTGCTGCAAAGTACACCACTTTTGTTTTGGTAAGATGCATAGGTGTTAAAGATGTGATATGGCTCAGCCAGCTGAAAGATATCCCGCTTTTACCTGCTTGGATCTGATAGGGAGCTCTTTGTTACACTCCACTGAGGTTGCCCCACTTATCTTGGTTGTACCTAGACAGTACACTGATGGAAAGTATCATATCGCCTTGTTTTTTTGTGTGTGTGTGGTTTTTTTTTAACTATTACTTTTTTCTTCCCCACTGAAGACGTGACAGGATGTAATCAGTGCAAGTTTGAGCTTGTGGCAGTCAGGCATGAAGTGCGAGGTGCTTACTGGTATTTTTTAGCAAATTCTCACCCTGGGGTGCTGCTTATGAGAATGCACTCGGGACATGAGAATAGAACAGCCAACAAAGGATTTGCATTCACTGTATTGAAAGACAGTAATTCACAAAGGGGTGTAACATGGAAACTCTGGACCTCATTCACAATGTGTGCGTGAAGGTACTGAATTTGTTTGTAGTCTACAAACACATTGAGAACTTCCTCAGACTGTTTTTATGAACAAATAAAGGAGGCTGTCTTAGACTATTTTAACTATCTTTAAACTGCAGTGCTGTAGCAGTCCCTCATTTCTTCATATATTTCCATAAAAATGGGAAATGTTGATCCCAGTCCGTGACTGATGGTGTTCCATTGTTTTCTTTTTTTTATCCAGGTATGTTTTTACTACACTGGTAGTGTATTTCGGATCATTGTCATTTGGAAAAATGAAGCTGTTGTCAAAAAAGTGCATTCCAGATGATATTGCACAGTAGATCAATATATGTACTTTCCTGTATGCATAAACCCTTCAACAAGATCTCCAAAACCTCAAGCTGAAATTCATCCTCATCCTCCATCCTCATAACCTCCACAGCATTTCACACGTTTTGCTCCTGTCCCTACCTGTGACATCCTTCTTACATATTGGTGTAAGAAGGCTCTCCCCTTTCACTCTATCCATGAACCTTCAACATATGGTCTATTTGAACTGTACAGGCTTCTTTCTTGGAAAAATACCACTGAGTTTTCCTCTATTCCTCATGTTAATTTATATAGAAATATGGGTGTGACTGTATGTAGATTGTATACAGCGATTTGGATGCACTGATACCCGCAAGGCAGCCAAAAAGAAAATTTCCTAAGACCTACAGTAAATTTGCATGTACATGCAAAGTCTGTATTAAGGTCTATATATATCTGCATTGATGAAAGAAGCTCATTATGCTTCCTTTTCAAGCTAATCTTTCTTTTTTTTCTGTTTTTTGTAATTATAATAGCATAAACAGTGCAACACTTCAGTTTTGAATATGACACCCAAGGGCAACACAGCAGTGAAAATACTCATCCTGAAATGTTTACTTTGTTCTTTTGGTCAGCTTTTTATGAGGTAAGTGAGATGGAGTTTTCAAAGGAGTGGTCATATTTGGCTGGGAGAAGTAGTATTACTCTCAGTCGGCTGGGCGTGTGCTCATAGAGGAAAGGAACAGTGTACCACAACCTAACTAACTTTAATGAGTACCTAGTGCACCATTGCTTTGAAAACAGCACTTTTTTCTGGTCTGCTCAGACTCTGTGGGGAGACAGAGACGGGAATGTTAATATTATTTTGGTGCGCTCAGCTGGAATTTAACTGTTAAAAAGGTGCAGTGCAATTTCTGTTAATGCTCAAAAATGTGACGTTATGAGCTAATACAGTTTATCTGTTGTATGTTTTTATCAAATCTAAATGCATTTACTTGTGCTGTGTGGTTTGTTTGTTTTATTTTTTGCAGGTTATGATGAGGTGGTAACCCTGGGGCGGCCAGGCTGTGAAATGACTGCTGTTCGGCACAAAAGAAAGACGGAGCAGAGAGACTGAGAAAGAAGAATGGGCAGGAGGGTCTGGGGTTGTTGGCAAGGTGTCCTCTCTACTGCGCTGCTCTATGGCTCTTTGGCTCTATTTACATCCATCCTGCACAATGTGTTCCTGCTCTACTATGTGGAGACGTTTGTCTCCATCTACAAGATCGATAAAATCTCCTTCTGGGTGGGAGAGGTGAGTCTAAAGAATGCCCTAAACTGTGATTCTGAGATTAAACACGTGATTTAAATTTGGACGTTTAATTAAGATTAGAAATCCAACTCTTAATTTACCAGTCCAGTGTCGCTGAGAGTGTGCTCATCGTTTTGCTTTTGTTATTTAATTACCTTTTTTTGTACCAGAAAAACAGAAATCTTCATTATAAAATATAACTTATTTATCTTAAAGCCTGTCAGCTCTTCATGAGACTAAAATTGGACAGTGAAAAATGGATCTTTCTTTTACTGATAGTAGCTTCTGGGCCTAAAAGGGAAAACAACATGGCCTTAAACCTGTATTTATTATTAATGCTACCAGGGGCGATAACTTTCAGTCCTATAGAAGTTTATGGGAAAAGCACCATTGCCTCGTAACTCTATGAACACTTTCGTGATGAGTTTATGGGCTCAGTCACTCATTTCAGGTCAGACTGAATACAAAATTAAATCCAAAATTGTATGTTTTGGCCATTTTTGTTGTCAGAAAAGAGGATTATCCAGAGTAAGCTGAAGACTTGGCTAACAACATGTGATTGAAAAGTCGTTAACCAGTGAACATCCAGCAGTATCACAGCCAGATCCACCTCTTAGATAGTGAAAAGCTTCAGGTTTCATAACAGGACTCCACAAACCAATGGATGACATCATGGTGGCTACATCTGTCTTTTTTACTGTCATTGGACACAACACATTGTCTTGTGCTGCTGTAACACCGAATAAAACCAATAAGACAAAAGCATAAATAAAAGCAAATAGTTAAATTAAATGAAACAAAATACATTATGGCAAAACAATAAGGTTGAAACTACACAGAAGAACAGATTCTATATTGGAACCAATTTAAGATTAATGGTAATCCTGTATGCGCCATCATCCACTGATTTTTATTTAACATTATTTTTCTGCTGCTCCAAAGACTGTCTTCCTTATCTGGAACAGTCTGAACGACCCTCTCTTCGGCTGGCTGAGTGACCGCGCCTTTCTCAGCTCTCCTCAGTGAGTATCTGCATCTTTACTTTCTTCTACTTTTTGTGGAACAAACACAGTTGTAAGTAGTTGTTAATGAATGTGTAAAAGACTGCAGAAAAACAAGTTAACTGTTTGCACAAGCTTTAGAAATGTGGACATGACCACACACAATAGATATTCAAAAAAAGGTCATTTATGTAGTTGGAGTCATTTGGAAGAGACACTAATGTTGTGCAATAGGATTTAGTTCTTTCTGGGGATATTTTTGTCGGTTGCACATCTTCTTTCGAAAAAGAGAAGTTTTTTCCTCTGAGGAGACACCTCATAGTTCTTGTTATGTGTCAGCACAGTTCATCTACTTGCCTCGAACTTGGAGAGATACTCCTGATTCAACAACATAAAGTCATCTTTGTAGAATGATCTTAAAATTCCAGATATAATCTTCATTCGGACTCTGATCGCTTCTCATTTCCCACCCATACCGCCCAAGTATCTCTTAGACACTCATACACACCCAAGTGTTTGACGCCATCAGAGCACTTTGTCAAATTTTTATCTGCTTTCTGTGTTTACATTGTTATATCACTAAGCAAACCTTCTCTGTGTTGTTCTAAGGCGGTGATGTTATAAAGCTGGTCACATCATTCTGTGGAAGTTTGTTACATTTAATACAACTACACGTTTTTATGCCAGAGAAACGCACTTTTTCCCTTTTTTATTTTAAGAATTTCTCCGCTGCTTAACATCATGATATACGGGGCTGTCTGCAATAACCTGTCTGTCTGTACCAGGGAAGTTGGTTAATTATCACAAAACGTGTCTAAAGATTTGTTATATGTTTTGTTTTTCCACCCAGAGCCGGCTCTCAGATCACAAATCCAGAGGTGGTGCTGAAGCGTCTGAAGGCCCTCGCCACAAATGGTCCTCTCTTCGCCGTGTCCTTCCTGGCCTTCTGGGTGGCATGGGCCAGTCCAGGCCTGCAGTTCCTGCTGTGCCTGTGTCTCTACGATGGCTTTCTCACTATGGTGGATCTCCACCACAGCGCCCTATTGGCGGACCTCGCTGTATCTGCCACCGATCGCACACGCCTCAACTTTCACTGCTCGGTGTTCAGCGCTCTGGGGTCTTTCTCCGTCTTTCTGTCCTACTCTTTCTGGGATAAAGAGGACTTTTACTCCTTCCGTATCTTCTGTGTAACTCTGGCAGCTTTTTCCGTCTTGGGGTTTTTCTTAGTATCTCGAATGCTCCAGCGCCGTTTTATAAAGGAAATCCATCCAAAACAAGATGATGCATCAGCACTCAAAGAGTAAGAATTTAAAAGTGTGAATAATATGAGAAATTTTCATACTGTGTTTTCTCCTTTCTCACATCTTTTCGTGCGTGTCTGTTATCACAGACTAAACGTTGGCCATGCTCCACTTAACCACCCGGAAAAACCTGTCACTATTGGACAGTATCTCAAGCAGCTGTCCAGACACAGGAACTTCATGTGGTTCGTGTCAATGAACCTGATTCAGGTCAGCCTTTAAAAGTCTTAAAGCCGTGTGAGCCCATGTTTGTTTTTGACGTGCAATCTTAGTACAAGCATTTACAGTCTTAGTGAGTTTGTTCTTGTTATTAACAATAGACAATGCAAGATAAAAGTTAGACTGCCCTCCAGTGTTTGTCTTTCCACATGAAGTGCAGCCCTTCTTGTAAATGACCCTTGTTGAACTTTCGTAGTTAATATTATTAGCTAAATATTTGTGGTTTTCCTGCTTCGCACTAAAATCAGAAAACATTTCATTTGTTTTCTTGGTGTTTAATTAAAGAAAACTGCTACAGGTCCAAGCAACAAACTGCTTTTAATTTAGAATAAAATAATCATCTTTGTTTATCTGTCACTTCTGCTTCTGTTTGCAGGTGTTTCACTGCCACTTCAACAGCAACTTCTTCCCTCTTTTCTTAGAACATCTCTTATCTGACAACATCTCTGCCTCTACGGGTTCAATTTTACTTGGTAAGATCCAGTTGAGATGCAGTAAATGATTTACACAAGTGTTTGTAATGGATGCTTTGCACAGCAAGAGATAAGAAATTATATATTTGATATAGTGACTTAAATTTTAGTGAATAGGAAGTTACCAATAGGAATATTAAAATAAAGAAGTTATTTTAATGTTTAACACTGTTATGTGAGGAAAAATGCTTGGAAAACACACTGCAATGTATACTTTTAAATCATGAGTAGTGGCATATTAAAATATATAATTAACCTTTATTTATATAGCACCTTTAAGAAAATAGTTTGCAGATTGCTTTGACAGAAAAGCAAATGCAGAAAGAGAACTAAATAAAAGTCACAGAAAATAAGTGGTTGATCTATTTTTAAAAAAAATTAAACAATTATATGAAAGAAGAAACTCATTTGAAAAGAATGAAGTGAGCACTTGATCTTCAGTGTCACGCAAAGTTAGTTAAACCTCTGGGAAATTCATCTGTCTAGGTAGAAAGCATGAACCACTGTGAATCTATTTCACCTGCTTGGATTCAAACTCAAGTGAGAACATGTGTCCTGGAGAGTCAAAAACAAGGCAACAACCCCACAAAGGGAATGATTTTGCACCTTGTGGCCACAGAGGAGTGCTCTTTCCTTATATGCTGACTGATTTTTCACCAGTTTTGCTTTTCCTGGTGTCTTTGTCACTTCAGTTAGCATGTGATGGTACCTGCAGCGCACTTAGCTTGCACACAGTCTGGCTCCTCTAGGATGGCACATGCACATCAGGTTTGCTGTGTCAAGTTCAAGATTCAAGAGCTTTATTGTCCGAAATGCTGTTTCACCCCAAGCCTCCCCATGGTGCATTTATAAGTATATAAAAGATCTCCAAGAGATATAAAACTAGAATTTAAAAATAAATAACATGCTAGAATTTTGTAAAATTAAGGGATAAAAGGGTACTAATTACTAACTAACAATACTATAATTATAACTATACAATACTAACTGTACGATAGTTTACAGGAGGTAGCAGGAGAGGGTTTTTATATAAGGAGAACTGGGCAGGCATCAACCCAGTAGACAAGCCAGCATCTGCTCTTTTGATCAAGAAAGAACGTGAAGTGTAGAATGACCTTCAGTGATTTCACTTCACTCATTTGCGTGTTTCTGATCAGACTCTCAGGAACTGACTCCATGAGGGTGGCATGAGGGCCAGACGGTATGAAAGAGGCTTGGCGAACGTTATGCTGTTTGCAGCATCAACCAGCATGACCAGTTTGGCAGTGGGTCAGTGATGGTCTGGAGAGCCATATCTTTGGTGGACCTGTTGCCAATTTAATTTGCAACCAAGCAGTTGAAATTGTTTCACAGCAGTTTATGCTTCTAGACAAGCGGATGTCCCAGAAATTTAACAGACTTTGCATTTCTTTTTTTTTTTAGCAATATATTTTTGTTAGTGAGGCCCTTAAAAACATTGAAGCTAGTCTTTAAGAAGTGATTCAAAGGTGGTTACTAATTCTGCAAGCCTGATCTCTTCAGGCAAGTGATTCCAAATCTGAGACATGACAATAAAAGCTACCACACATTTTTTTTGGTACTTATGTGTAGCACCAGAACCTTTGAATGAATTGCAAGATTTTTACTTATTTGTATTGTTTGGGGTTTTTTGGCTTTCCACTCGCTTTCTCTCAAATTATTTTTCTGCTGTTTTCTAGTTTTAATTTTTAACGCAGCTGTGCTTCTGCTCCACACAGGAATCTCTTATATTGCTCCACACCTGAACAACTTGTATTTCCTGACACTGTGCCAGCGTTACGGGGTTTACCAGGTTATCCGCTGGCTATTTATGCTCAAACTGGGACTTAGTGTGGCTATGCTGCTAGCAGGGGCTGACCACATTTATCTGCTGTGTGTCTTCATTGCTAGGTATGGCCGTGCACACACATCTGCACACGCTTCATGGATGTGTGGCAGTTTGGCTGGTTCTTTTTGTGCTTGTTTTTAACGGTTTATCATTTTCAAAGCTGCATACACACACCCAGAATTCCTTTGTGCATGCCATTTGCAGAGACCCTTTTTTTTGAGGGGGGTTATAAATGCTGTCTCTAGAAATTAGCCACAATTCTGAAATTGGTCTATTCTTAACTGTAATTGTAATATTTGTGTTATCTGTATAGTCCCATGTACACATATAACATTTTAATGCCACAAGCAATTTATTTTCATGCAGTTTTTAGACTATTAGTGGTCTTGCTGTTCTTATAGCTATCAACAGCATTTGAGTGCTCTCATAGCTCATTGATAATTTTAGTCACAGCTGTGGTAAAGTGGTTAAACT
Source organism: Neolamprologus brichardi (assembly GCF_056152115.1). Taxonomy (NCBI): domain Eukaryota; kingdom Metazoa; phylum Chordata; class Actinopteri; order Cichliformes; family Cichlidae; genus Neolamprologus; species Neolamprologus brichardi. Next base: position 21,232,139 of record NC_142111.1, on the reverse strand, counting down.
TGTGGGTGAAGCTCACTAAAACTTTCCAGCTAAAAGCGATGAAGTTATTACTGTATTTCATACACTGTTTTTCATACTCGGACACACCTTAGCGTGCTCTGACTGCTCTGAACAAAGGCTTTTTGCATGATAACCTGTATTACAGCTGATGTTTCCACGCTGTAACATTACTCCTCCATCTTCTAGTAACCGCGTGTTCACCGAGGGGACATGCAAACTCCTGAAACTGGTGATTTCTGATCTGGTGGATGAGGACTTTGTGGTAAACCGACGTCAACAAGCCGCCTCTGCTCTCGTCTTCGGCATGGTTGCCTTGATGACCAAACCCGGGCAGACATTCGCCCCACTCATTGGCACATGGCTGCTCTGTGTTTACACAGGTACAAACAGAAACTCTCAGCCTTGGACCTCATGAGGACACAGGTTTTTCCAAGCTTGCTCCAAGGCTCATTTTTTTAAATTTAGTTTTCTAGAACCTGAACAGGATAGGGAAAAAAAATCAGTCTGTTTTACACTTGTTTTGCAGACTTGTTTAACTTTGCATTAATTGTTTGCCCATTTGTGGACGGTCAGCACAAGTGACCTGGCAGCCAACAAAGAATTAATGTAATTTTAAGAAGAAAAAAAACCATTGTAAACATGTATATTTACCTTCTTACTAAGACTTAGATGAGGTTGTTTAACTGGACAGAGTCAGTATAGTTGTTTCTGCTGATAGGAAAAACGATCTAAGCCAAAGGGGGTGTATCCAGAGCCAAGCCACGTACTTATCAGTCACTTGCCTCAAAGTTAGGAAAATTGCAACACCAGCTTTGCATGAATTCACCCATCATAGCTGGATGTTACTGACTTTTCTATGGTCTCTGCTCACTTCCTCTTTGGATGCGTTTTTTAAGGCTCACAAACCAGTTTCCCCCAAATATAACCTGTTAGACAAGCATTGCTTTATGCCAGTCGTGCTCTTAAAATATATCCTAGTGACACGTTTTTGTTTTGCCTCACTAGCTTTACTTTAGTTTCTTTCATCAATAGGATCCTCATTAACTCTTACTGTTTTCATATTTAAGTATGGCTTCAGGAAAAAAGAGTCAAATTTAATGTGATTAATTTTGTCATCCCCAGGTTATGATATTTTTGAGAGAGACTCTGTCAAGGACTCAGTTTCTGGGTCTCACGTCATCTCCAGCTCAGGGAATCCGCCTCTACGCCTGGGCTGCTTCTACATGTTGGTGTTTGTGCCTATCACCTGTGCCCTGCTCCAGCTGGTGGCCTGGTCTCGCTTCACGCTTCATGGCCGCAAGCTGCAAGGGATCAAAGCCCTGCGGCAGGGGGCCCAGCAAGGCCACCTTATCGATGTCAAGGCCATATGAACTGTTGGGCGAAGTTGCACATGGACACTTTTACGTCATTAGCTTTTACAGTCCTTTTTGATAATGTCTTAGAAGAAGATGAGCTGCTCCGCCCTTTTTCTGCAGCTTGGCCTTCTGTGCAATAAACTCTTACAGATCATGTGGCTTTGCGTACAGTGGAAAATGCACAGCGGGCTCACTAATCCATGTGGAAATGAACATGTTGAAATCTGCCTTATTCTTTTTATATTAAAATAATAAACTATATTTATATTTGAACCGATGACCAAAACATCAGTAAAATCTATCAATCTTTTGGACCAAGGGGAGAAGAGATCGGGTGCCCTCTTTACGTGTAATTCTGGTGTTGAGCTCAGTCTGAACGTCTTTGCTGATCTTTAAATTGTCAGCATCATCAGCCTGTTTGGAAAAGCAAAAGGAGGGTAGGTTTACAACAGAGCTCCGGTTCTGATTTCTAACTTTTCTTAACAAGTTGATGAAGAATTTCCAATGTAAGTACGTTGTGTTGAAAGTGCTGTTGATACTGCATGAAAACACAAGTTGATCATTTTGCTGTACATGTTTCACACAGAATGCCACTTTGATGTTGAGAACTGTATTTTGTAATACGTCAGTATTGATGATGCATTTGCACAACACTGCCATTCGTCCGTTGTACTTCTAACATTTTACTTTTAGTCCTGCGGTGATGGAAACTGAAACAAGGAAATTATGCCAGTAGCCACTCACTCAGTTCACTTTTCAATTGTTTTTTTCCAGATGATTACAAAGAATGTGAGACAGTGCCACAAATAAAACTCTGTGTTGAGAGTTAATCAAACTCTTTATTTTAAATTGGGAGTTATTCTATGTTCTTTACTACACAACAAACTTGAAATAAAAACCTTAACAGTGTGATGAACCATTCGCAGTTTAAATATACACCAAAAAGTTTGCATATGAAAATCATTTATAGCCCTGTCAGGCAAAGGTCACTGCTGTTAATTTGAAGATAACTGGGTCAAGTGTTTCAGGTTTAAAGACATCCCTTAATGCCTTTCTGAGCTACTGAAAATTGTGCATTTGATTTCATTTGTTGTACTTTGTTAAGAAGACATTGCCCTGAATTTGGGATAATTTTTGTATATTCTGGTAAACTAATCTACTAAGATAACTAAGCTATTTCTCTTTCGAGGAAAAAAAATCTATTCATCTGTATCTATCCATTCACTTAATGCACATTCACTTACTTTCCATCCATGACAAACTTGGATTTTTTCCATACTGAAGTACTGGGCCCCTGATTTTCTTGTGCTTATGTGATACTTAAACAGTAATCCAGGCAGATAACCTGAAAGTTTAATCAGGATTTATGATCGTAAAATGAAATGTACATAGGACATAAGCTGAAATTAGTGCAGTTAAAACATTGATTTTCTTTAGGGTTCAAATGAACAACTAAATAGAAAAGTATATTCATATTTTTGTGATGGGAAGGGCCGGAAACACCCCAGAGTCTTCATTGGAGGATCAAACAAAAAAGATTTTGATCGCTAAAAGTGTTTCTTACGCTATTTGGGGGGGGGGGGGGGGGGGGGCGGTTAGCTGTGCGAAGACGGAAGTAGTAGGAAGGACTTCTCTCGTTCCAAAGCCCATCCTAACAGTGTGTTGCGCCTGCGTAAACCTTTTTTCTATTCTTTGCACTTATTTTCCCTATTTCTAATCACTTAATATTTAATTTAGTCACAGTATCGTTTCTGCTCAGTTAAAGACCTAGCAAAGCTTCCCGAGTGCAGTATTTTAGCCTGAAATAGAATATTACCCGTCATGCATCGGGTCTAGTACACCAACTCCTTTTAAACCTACGTTTTCGCTCTAAAGCAATTCATATAGATTTTTAAAATATATATAAAGTGTTTTATATATTTATATAAAGTAGATCCCATAAGTACAGTATTCAAACTATTCACGTTTGCGTTCAGCTCAACGACACCGTGAGTGTAATGAGTATGTCGGAAAATCACACCTCCCCAGGTCGCTACGTTCAGTAGTACACTCATGTTTCTCTTCAGATCGTATAAATCTTTCGCCTTTTACTAAAGATTTCCGTGGAGAGGAACAACATGAGTTATAACTAATTTTTTGATGCCCTGCTTATCGCGGGGCTTCTATATTTGTGAAAAAATACCACATGTGGCTTAGCAAGATAACGTTCCGTGGTGTTTGAATGAACTTAATGCGGAAGTAACTGTATCAGTAACTAGTATTAACCGACATTGTGGTAGTTCCGTATCACCCGAGTTTGACTTGCTTTGAACTTACAAAATGATTCTTATCTTTCAGGAGCACATTTGAATTTTCTCTCTAGTACAAGTGCTAACAAAAATGTGAATAAAAATATAAACTATGGCTCATAATTACAAGCCTCACCTCTCCAAGATGTCTTTACCAGAAGCAAACTAAGCAATCAACATACAAAGTAGATTAAAACTGATGGATTTAACGCGATTGATAATGCTGATTTTAAACAAAAACAACAAATTACTTTAAAATGCATTCAACAACAGACTCAAAACCTTTTTAAAAATTCACATGCGTTTATTTAACAACTGTGTTACCTTACTAACGGTTTGTTTGTATCGCTTCACACACTGAAGACCTAGATGGTTTTTGATGTCTTCATTTTTATTGTTACCACATTGAGCACGTGTGTAAGGAAATATGCAACATAAAACCGACACCGACGGTATTTTTGACGTGAATGAAGATATGAGTGTTTTCAGTGTCCACAGAAATGTGATGATTGCCTTGGATCTACTTCAGATGTCAGTTTTTTTTCTTTCCTCGGTTCTGTATAAACACGGTTTAAATTGGTTTATAAGAGAGACCGCAGTATTTCAGTGATTCACAGTTTAGTCCAGTCCAAATCTGCGAATAAGACAAAATAAATACGTAAGGAAATCATCATTTGGACTTAGTTGTGTATTTTATTTAACCTAAAATTCCAGCAGAGGGCGTACTTGGTTTTAAAGATATATATATACACATGAAGCTACAACTGCGAACATAACTACCCTGCTTTTCTAAAGTGTTGTCTTATGGTCCTGTTGGTAACATACTCTATTAAGTTTAAAAGATTTCATTTTTGCATTCCCATCACATACATAAAACATTCAACTATATTTGTTATTTTCAATAAGAAAAGAGTTAAACTGTCCTTAAAACTCTATGTTTACCATGTTTATTTATTCACAGTGTTTGCAAAATATTATGGCAGACTGAGTCAGCAC